>NW_024081313.1:1293-183221 GCF_003009895.1 Hyaena hyaena | reverse complement strand
ATGACAGCTTTGTAGTAGAGGCTAAAGTCTGGAATGGTGATGCCTCCCATTTTGGTTTTCTTCTTCAATATTACTTTGGCTATTCGGGGTCTTTTGTGGTTCCATACAAATTTTAGGATAGTTTGTTCTAGCTTTGAGAAGAATGCTCATGCAATTTTGATTGGGATTGCACTGAATGTGTAGATTGCTTTGGGTAGTAATGACATTTTAACAATATTTAATCTTCTGATCCAGGAGCATGGAATGCTTTTTCATTTCTTTGTGTCTTCTTCAATTTCCTTCATAAGCTTTCTATAGTTTTCATCATACAGATCTCTTATATCTTTGGTTAGGTTTATTCCTAGGTATTTTATGGTTTTTTTGTGCAATTGTGAATGGGATTAATTTCTTGATTTCTCTTAGGATCAACAATTTTCATGTAGCCCATTATGATTTCTCTGCACACATGCTAGAATTTATTCTGTTGACTATGCTCAACTTACATGTATCACAGTGTCCTGGTCTAGGAATAAGGTGAGATCATTTTTGTGAGTTCCTTTTAATTGATACAGTAGTAAATTTTCATTTATTTCAGAGATTATCCTCTGGACCCATATCCCATCACAACACCACTAATTCTCCCCCAAAAGACTAGTTACTAGTTGTAACTTGGCAAAATCTGAGAGTGAGCTTCACATTTTACCTGAGTCAGGTGATAGTGCATTTCCCATCCTTGTTCCCCAGCCTCCCCAGGTAAAATAGAAATTTGGGTTTATGGTACCTAATAGACATTCCTATGGTTTCTGTCCACTTATCCATGCTCTTTTCCTTGAGGACCACCACTGGATTTCCTTTTGGGATATCTCTTTAGCCCATTGCATACAGTTACAGGGAGGTTGTCAGTCAAGGTGCCTACCACAGTACATAAGACCTGTGCTAGTTTCCTAAAAGGTACTGAAACAAATTGCCACAAACTTGGTGGCTGAAAGACAGAAAACCTTATTCTTTTATTGTTTAGGCAGACCTAAGTCTGAAATCAAGCTGTCAGCAGTGTTGGTTCTTTCTGGAGACTCTGAAAGAGAAACTATCTCATGCCTCCCTTCCAACTTATGGTGGTTGCTGGAAATCCTTGGTGTTCCTGAAGTTGTAAACACATCACTGCAATATCTGCTTCCATTACACATCACCTCCTTCTCTGTTTGTCTGTGTCTCCTCCTTTTCTGCCTCATATAAGAATACTCTTGTTAGATGCAGAGCTCACCTCAATCCAGTATGGCCTCAGCTCTACCCTACCTAAGCTACATCTGCATTATTCCAAATAAGGTCACACATTCTAGGTTCCAGATGGACATGAACTTTGAAAAGATATTATTGAACCCATTCCATGACCCAAGACAAGTGGATCCAACTCTCTTTCCCTGGAAAATCACAGGATTTGAAACTATTTGCAAGACACTCAATCCACGAGCAGAATCTTGAGGAGACCACCCCCCTACTAGTGCCTACTACCTACATCCCAGAAACTTCCCTACTCCCCCATGTTGCATGGCTGAGCTCTGCAAAGTCTCCTTCATTCTGTGCATTACCCAATATCCTACCAATTGATTCCCATGTAGCCTAGCCAAGTAGAATCAAGTTCCACTGCCAGAAACCAAAGGAGTTAAATCAGAGACTGCAACTTCTAAACTACCTAAGTCCTGCAGTGTAGAAGCAAGAAAAATGGGATGTCAAGGCCTGTTTTTTACACTTTCCACTAACTAAATATTTCTTTGGTCACAATGCCTGTACCCACATAATTTTGATTTTATTTCTGGAAACTTTACCTGCTCCTCATAGTAATTTTTCTAGAAGTCTTAAAAGTTTCTGTAAGTGTGTAGGTGATAGTTCCTGGCATCCTTCCAAATCCTGAAAATGCTGACAGACTGACTAAGCTAAGAAGTTATCTTGTAATCCTAGGGCAGACTAATTAAATCCTACACATTGACATTTTTGGCTAAAAAAAAATGATAACTGCACTAATTAGCCCGTTAGAAAATATTCATATCTCATTGTGCCAAATGAGAGGGGATTCCTTATAATTGTTCCTACAGGATTGCAAGCAACACATTATGGACATAATTTAATTGCAGGAAACGTCATTACCTTCCAAGTCCCATCACCCACTTAAGTACCCCAGAAGTTGAACATGAAGAGAAATCAGCCGAATGGGCTTTCCAGAATCGTGGCTCATTACCAGTGTGCCCCAAAGATCTTAGGAACATAATGAGTCTTTGAAAGTGAAATGAATGTACCTCTGACCTGCTAGATCCCACACTGTCTCAGGACACAAGAAAGCCAAAATGCAAACAAACTAGTACAAAGAGTGAGCAATTAAAACATTGCAAACTTTGGAAGACACCAAGGAAGCTGTAATGAGGGTTTATAGAGAACATTTGGAGCTTTTGGAAAAACAGTTTTTTAAATAAAATCCCTAAAGATTTACTAAATGTCAGGCAGTGACATTAAAATATCAATATATGGCAGAGAGGTCAAAATAGGATTAATAACATGGAGACAAATTAGTTAATTGAATACAATTGAACCAATGTTTGGGGATGCCTACTATGTGCAAGGCACTGTGGTAGACCCAGCAGGGGATATGAACAGGAACAAATGGAGGCTCTGTTCCCAAAGAGTTTATAATCCAGCAAGGAGGGTAAGAGAAGAACTTAAATTCCAGAAATATAAGGGAAAAAAGTTAATGTTATAAGAAAACAAATTAAAATGCTAGAGGAAAAAGGATTTCCATCAGCTGCATAGATTAGGGAAGATTTTCATACAAGTAAGTAAAAATAGAGTGGCCTTTAAATGACAGATATATAGAAAAGATTCAAAAGGTGGAGAGTTAACCCAAGCAAAATCATAGAGATAGGAACACCTACTTATGTTCATGGGAATTAGTATATAGGGCTCAGTCAAGAGGAAGACACGGGGAGAAAAGAAGATTGAAACTATCCTGATGATGGCCTTAAAGGATAAGTACAAGGTATTTTTGATTCATGGAGGGCAAGAGGGAGCCCCTAAAAGTTTTTGCAAGAAAGCAGTCTGTCCGCCACTGGTTTAGAAAAATTAATCTGCAGGCAATGTAAATGATAAATGAAAGAAAGATCAATCCATTGAGAATTTGACTCAGTTTTAAGTGGAAGAGTTGGAAAGAAAATAGAAGGAAGTCAGGAAGACACACTTGCAAGAGATAAGACAATGTCCAAACCCAGAGTATAAGTTTTCAACCCTGACTGCATGGTAGAATCTCATGACAACTTTATTAAAGTACTGAAAGCCGGGTACCCCAAACCAATACATCAGAACCTCTGTGGTGACACCCAGGCATTGGGATGCCTGAAAAACTTACCAGGTGATTCCACTATGCAGACGGTCCTGACACTCCCTTCTTCAAGGTGTAGTCTAGGAACCAGCAAGCCCAGTATCACCAGGGGTTGTGTGGGAAATGCAGAATCTCTGACCACTCCACTCAGAATACACACATAAGATGCCCAGGCAATGTGTCCACGCACATGGAATCTAGAGAGGCACAAGCAGGTGCTTCTGCAGCAGGCCCTAAGATACTGCAGTTCTAACCAGCACCCAGGTAAAGCCACCCCAGTCCACAGACCATGCTTGAGAACATATTAACAGGAACAACTCTGTGCATGGCTGAGCAATCACTAGGGCTTCTGCTGTGTTCCTGTGGTCCATCTTCCTCCCTTTCACTCCATTTCCTAGTGTCAGACCCCACCCTCGCCTCTGCACACCTGTCACCTGCTTCACAGATCTCAAGAACAACTCCAGGAAGACAGTTTGGCTGTTCCTCCAAAAAGCTAAACACAGAATTACCATAGGACCCAGCAATGGCACTCCAAGGTATACACCCAAAAGAATTAAAAGCAGGGACACAGACACTTATCTGGTGATGTTCTTGCAGCATTACTCACAACAGTCAAAATGTAGCAACAACGCAAGTGTCTCTTGACAGATCCATGTGTGATATATAGATATACACATGTGTGAGTGGGGCTCACACCACAGGCAGCAGACTAAGGGCCTTGTTAACATGGAGCCTTCTCCACCCTGCCTGCCAGGGGCTTGGTTCTCCACAATCACACTGTTCACACTGTTTTCAGAAGTGTGTTTGAATTATTCAATGCTAGAAACCATCCTCTTTTCCTGTATAAATGTTTGCTCAGCAAAGAAAAGCATAGTCTAACCAGCTGAAGTTCCCCACTGTCCAGCTAGAGAAAAACACTGTTCCCCCAGCCTCAGCTGAATGGGCTCCGCGTGTTCCCAGATCCTCCTGCTGTGGTAAGACAGGCTACGGAGGACACTTCTGACTAGTATCCTTTTCATTTTCCTTGATAATTTACTAAAATAAAGCATCTACTAGTGTCTGACCTACAAATGTGAAATGATTCTGTATCAATGTAAATAAGATTATCTGCTGCAAATAGATATTTAACACCCCCCCCCAAAAAAATACAATGGAGTATTATTTAGCTTATTAATTTCGTTAGCAAAGAAATTCTAGGGCATTTGGGTGGCTCAGTTGGTTGAGCATCCGACTTTGGTTCAGGTCATGATCTCGCAGTTCTTGGGTTCAGGCCCCATGTCAGGCTCTGTGCTGACAGCTTGAAGCCTGGAGCCTGTTTCAGATTCTGGTGTCTCCCTCTCTCTCTGCCCCTCCCCCCTTCTCTCTCTCTCTCTCTCTCTCTGAAAAACTAAGTTAAAAAGAAAGAAATTCTGATACATGCTATAATATGGATGAAACTTGAAAACATTATGCTGTGTGAAATAACCCAGACACAAAAAAGGGCAAATGTTGTATGATTCCACCTATATGAAATATCTAAAATAGGCAAACTCAGAGAGACAGAAAGAAGATTAGAGGTAGTCAAGGGCTGAAGGGGGAGAGAATTGGGGAGTTATAGTTTCCTTTTGGGGTGATGGAAAAGCTTTGGAAATAGTGGTGATAGTTGCATAGCACTGTAAATGTGATTAATCACACTGAATTATACACCTAAAATGGTTAAAATGGCAAATTTTATGTTAGGTATATTTCCCTACAATTAAAAAGAAGGCAAACTCTGTCTTGTCCCTCCCTTTTACCTGAAATGTCTAGCTCCTACTCCTGGTGTCTAGCTCTGTACCTCACCTCTGGACTGCTCCCATCCCCCTAAATGGGAAATTCTCTGGTCTACAACCAAAAGCCACACTAACATCAAAGAGACAGCATCTTATTCAAATCGAGATAGCTGGCCCGTAGCCCCAGTCTCCAGGAACCTGGGTGGTCACATTCCCTTTGATTGTTGTGGGACCACCACTCTCCCTGCCAGGTAGGCTGCACTGTGTATTCCACCTCCAAACAACCCCAAATTGGCCCAATAAAGCTCTTCATTCTACCTCATTCCACCTTCTTAGAGGGTACTCAGAACAGTCAGAATCCTAGCTTTTATTATATTATCAAAAAGACCCACATTCAATAAGCTAACACTCCTAAGGGTAGGAAACAAAAAGTCCATTTCAAACAACATTAGAGCACTCTTAATGCTCACAACCCAGGAGACCTAAAATGACCAATATGAACGGAGTGAAAATATGAATCCTCCCAAGCACATTCTCTCCTTGAAACTGAGAAGATCTGGCTTGATGTTTGGTACAATGACAAATTGTTCTGGGCAGATTTTTCAGAGTAATCCAAGATCCCTGAGTCCCACTACACAAATTGTCTACTGTGGTGACTTAATTTCATGTTTTTAGTTTTAAGGAGAAGGGGTTTGGATAAATGTTCTAATGCAGTAATTAGCAGTTACATTAATAGCATTGATTTCCCATTATGTTGTCCCATTATTCCAATTATATTTCTCTTTAAACAATTTTTCAGACTGTAATATTCTACTTAGATGAGCCTGATACCCTGAATAACCTCCCCTCTCCATTGTGCACCCAAATTGATAATGAGTTCTGTGCTATTTAACCTCACATCACACATTTTTTTAAAAAATCACTCCAAAGAGCCCTGGGTAAATATTCTCTCTTGAGCAATTTCCTCCAGGACCCAGTACCAACATTGCAATAATCAGAGCAGGTGGTCATTTGGCAGGGCTCTCTACACAAACCTCCTTGACATCCCACTAATATGTCTCAAATCCTACACTTGAAGAGCACTTTTGGGCGATCTTTGGGGTTTTTTTTCCAAGTCTTCGATAGATGCTGAAAATAATAAGCTATATCAAGCAAAAACCTGCAGAGAATACCACTTATCAAAAGTCTATAAGATGCACCAGATACTCAGATTAGAGCCAATAGTCACGTACTACTTACTGTATGTTTGAGGCCAACATTCCAAGTGTCTTACATAAATTAATTCATTTAATTCCCCAGACTTCTTGGGGGGTAGATAGTGTCATGATTTATATTTTGCAGGTGAGGAAACTGAAGCTTATCCAAGATCATCTAGCAATTAAGGGATACAGGCAGGATTCAAACACAAACAGGCAGATGTCAGGATCTGTGCTCCTAACTTCTGCTATTCTGCTCTCTGATATATTTATTATTCAGTCAACTCATGATATGGGTATTTTACACATGTATGGACAGATGAAGAAGCTAATGACCAGAGAGGTTAAATAATTTACCCTAAGGTACACAGTTAAGTGCCCTAATTATGATGTAAACTCAGGAGTGCCTGACTCCAGAGACTTGCTCCTTCCCTTTTGCTGCCAAGAATATATCACAAAGTCCAACTATGATTGCTATTTAGGAGCAATACCTAAACAACTGAGAAACAAGAAATAATGTAATAGGCCACATGGTCTACTAACTAAGGGTAAGAATGGCAGATAGATATGGCAGAGCCTACTAGCTAATTGACCAATCTATTTCCTCCTCTTTCTAGATACACACTGCATTTCTCAGCATCCTTTGTAGTTAAGTGTGACCAAGTGACTGTGTTTTGGCCTGTGGAATATGGGCAGAAAATCTTGTAGCTCCATCATACCCCCTTTCTCACACCTGGCTAATGGAGAGTCTTCAAGAACCCAGAAGAGAGAGGAGCCCAAAGAGTCAAGAAGACTGATTGGCCATGCAAAAGGCTACCCAAGCAGGAACAGACGCAAAAGATTGTGGCAGCAAGAGGTAAATTTGTACTTTTTTAAGCCATGGAGATTTCAAATTGATCTCGTCTAGCAACTAGTATCAAATTAACTAATAAAATATAGAAGCTGAATGCTATCATCAAAATCTTAAAATGTATGTTATTGATTTAAAGTTGGGTTTTGGATAGAAGAGGAAAAAAGCAACTCAGTTTGCAAAGCTAGAGATCATGTGATATGTATCTACCAAACATTTGGTAAACTTGTCCCTGCAGTAACTTGGAAGGCAGGTCACATACCTACTGCTTTCACTCTGAATAAAATCAGCTGCCATTGGATGTTCTGAGTAGCAGAGTAGCAGATCTGACCTTAGAAGATGGATCACTCTGGCTCCTCTTTTGAAAATAGATAGGGAAGTCAAGGATAGGAGCAAAACAAACAGTCAGGAGGCTAATTCCACTGACCATAAAGAGTGAATTCTTTGGATGAAGCTCTCCTCCTACAGCCCAATGATGCTTGGTTCCTCTGAAGAATGTTTCTGAACCACCAGGCCAGACAAAGTTATTACCATCAGTTCTGAGAACACCATTGTTT
Organism: Hyaena hyaena; assembly: GCF_003009895.1. Lineage (NCBI taxonomy): Eukaryota > Metazoa > Chordata > Mammalia > Carnivora > Hyaenidae > Hyaena > Hyaena hyaena. The sequence goes on along the minus strand of NW_024081313.1, from coordinate 175,524 downwards.
CCAATTAATGACTAAATTAAAAATATAAATTGAATATGGATAAAGAGCATGTATAGCAGTATTCAAATTCTTTCTTTGTTAAATTTTTTCATATTGCCTTAACATTATATTTACATTAAAAAGAAATTCCACAGGCACAATCTACTTTTGGGGTCCTTAAATACCTAATTTTTTGCCTGTAGCATTGTGACTTCTCTAAATTTTGGATGCATAAAAATATAAATATTCCTGAGAGGTCTGCCAACTGCAACAGGGACTGAGAGACTTAGTTGACCTTCTTGAGGTAAACATCCACAGTTCACGTCTACCATCGAAACTCCCTAGGGGATTAGCATGATGCCCATATAGCCAGATGGTAGGAAAATCTATCTTTAATGTTTCAGTTTAACATCTCTCTGTCCCAGTCCTCATGTAAGTTCAGAAAACACATTCCAGCATGGATACACTACATTTATTTTTCAGTCACAAATGGCTGAATAAAGTTGATTGTCTCTCTGCCTATGGATGTTATCACATACTAGTAAAATCTTAACAGACTTACAGTCCAAATTCTGATTTAACTGGTAGTTAGAACCATAGCACCTCATGCATTGGATTCTGCTTAATTGTCCATGCCAGAGGGGTGAGCTAATTTGTCCACAACTAGTTTCTGACCTATGTCATTATTTATATTTACAGCTTAGAAGTTCAGGCTCTTGTGATAGGGGTTGTTTGAAAAAAAATGTTTTAAACTAGAGTGGATGGCCCAGCAGCCACAGTTTCCCTCAAACAGAGGGAGGAAGGACTCTCCTTCAAGCCAATATTCAGATGCCGCTCACACTTGCCAGTGATGACATGATCCCTTGAAGGTGCTGAGAAGGAAAAGGCAAAATGGAACACCCACTGTTTTTCTGTTTGCTGAGCATCATTCAAAGGTAGAGTTAGTTGTTATTGAAATAACTTAAACTGTGGAGAAAATATCAAAATAAGCCTATTACGCTAGGACCCAACCATTACAGCCAAGGAAATAATACAATAAATCCTTTGAAATGAAGAAATATAGCAAGAGGTACTTGAAAACTGAGAGGTGTTCTGTCACTAAATTGCAGCATTAATAGTGCTTTGATGCTTCTTGCTAAACTGTATATTTTTATACTCAAAAATGAATATTAGGAAAATCATACTTATTTTATACAACTCATTAGCAAAAAGGGAGAAAATAAGATGATGTCTTAAAACCATAAATCTCCTTTATAACTAACTGTGAATCTGAGGATATTGGAAGAGGAACGCAAATTGAAAGGGAAAGGATAATTCTAAACCATGTTACGATCTTTGGTGTAAATGAGCTATTATTTCATCAGTAGAGGATAAGTTGTATTTGGAATATGATGATGAAGGCTGGCAATATTCTCTTCCTGATAATGAAAGGAAACTAGAAATTCCAGAAGTTATTCCTTCTTTTCATTATCAGCAGGACCCTGGTGTCATTTCTATATACCTGTGGTCTTTTTTTTTTTTAACCAATTTTTCTTCCCAACAGATACACCCATTTATTCCAACTAATGAAATATCACTTGAATTTACTCTGTTTAATAAATATAACAAATTCAAAGTATCAGAAGGAAATTGGATACTCACAGGCACACTGCTCCCTAGGTAAGTCCTAGTTGATCACCTGTACCATTTTCAGACTCTTGTAAATGTTTGCCTGGTGTTCTAGATGTCTGTTTACCCAATCTCATTTTAATTTGTTAAAGGAAGTTGAAGTCATGAGTCAGCTATAACGTGGTAGCATTTGAGTATTAAACAAAAATGCAAATCTAGCAGTACACCCTTAATGAGATACAGCAAGCTCATTTTTCTTTATATCATTTCTAATTCAGTCTGGTTGGTTTAGGGGAGCATTTATGTGGTACATGGTCATGTTTAAACTTTATTTTATTACTCCTAAGCTACTCCCACATTATTAGTGAACTTGAAGGACTAATTTTGAAATCTGTTAGCTTAGAGACATATGTAAACACTTGGGAAAATGTATTTTTTCCCCACAACCACTGCATTGAAAAGAGAGAAACGTCTGTGCTGCTCTAAAAACTCCCTGTTCTGTCTGTGCACAAAAGTGACAGCTAAGTTTCAGAGTTTCCAGTGTCTTTAGACATATGCAATGAATTTTTCTCATCTGTCTTAATTTTCCATTCTAAATAATGCATAATTCCGTCATTAACCAGCAGGTGGAAGACCTCCTGAGGGACATATAGCTCTCTTAACTTGGATCTCAGGTATAGGTAATATCTGGGAGGTGACCTCAGAGAAAAATCATGAGAAAATGAGGAGAGCAAGAAAGGAAAGGAAGGAAGGAAGACCAGTAAAAGGTGAGTTAATGAGGGATTACTCTGTGGGCACTGGGACTCTGTCCCATAGGGGACTCTCTGAGAGTCTCTGTAGAAAACACCTCAGAATTGCTGAAGGGCAAGAGATAGGATATTAATCTTTCTAAACCTCAGTGGTTGAGAACTGAGGGTGGCTCCCAAGGGCATTAACTCCTTAGCACTTGAAGCCTGAAGTGCTTCAGTGGCCAGAGAGCACCCTAGGGCAGAGAGATGCAGGAAGCCACCTGTGGTAAAAGAACTTCTATGCTGGTGACCTCCAAGAGAGGCAAGGGAATATGGATAGGGAGCGCCAGCAAAGGTTACCCTGCTCTGAAGCAGGATGATGGCAGACTTGCAGGGGTTTGAATCACCGCTTCCCTTTACTCACAGTCTGACTTAGATCCACTACTCAAGATCTCTGAGGCTCATTTTTCTATCAAACGAGGTTTCTGATGCTGATGTTTCCAGGATTCAGTATTACGATGAGATATTTTATGTAAATTCCCAGCACAGAACCCAGCACTGAGTAGGTGCTCAATAAATACTAATTATTTTGATTGTGGTGATGATGATGATAAGTTTTATTAATTACGAAGTACAATAAATACCCCCAAACTGCTGCACCTCCTTGCAAAGTGAGCGGGTCCTGCCCATGCCCCCCCTCACCCTGACGATGAGTAGACTAGAACAGGAATCAGCAGGACTCTGAGTGTGCCACTGTATCACTTCTTAGCACATTTGTTGGACATACCACATTTCATGACATCGTATGCTAGACAGAGTCAGGCAATTCTCTAAGATACTCCATCTGCCGAGCAGGGTGTACAGCAGAGAAATGAGTTCTCATCTAACCTCCTCATCTAAACTCACCAGAATAACTTGTCACACTTGAAAGGAAAAACAATCATGCCATGAAGTCTGTGGGCTTCAGATATCCATGTTATCTGAGGGAGATGTTGATTCTGATTTCCATTAACTTTAACACTGATATCTACTCTTGCCCCCCATCCCTCAAGCAAGTTCCAATCCTCTTGAGCCAGTGGCCTCACCAGACCGGATTATACCGGTTATCTTTGTTGCAACCCCTAGACTGTCATTCCTACAGTGTGAAAGAGACATAACAGTAGCTATCATCAGCTAGTCTTAATGTTCATTAAACAAAATAGAGCTCTTAAGTTCTAGCAAATGTCTGTTGATTTTGAATAATGCCTACTTTTTCATATTTTAATCCTACTTACTTTGCTTCTTCTATTAAAAAAAAGGAAAAACCAACAAGCTCATGCTCCCAAGGTTACTCTCACAAAACAACATCTCCCTGTATCTGGGTTCTGTTACCATTTGCAATTTCGGTAAAGCCCTCATCTCCATAGATCAGCAGGAGATATGACCCTTTCAATTCTTTGTATACATGGCTAAATATCCCTAAACTATTCCTCCCAACTGTGTGCTTACAAATAAATGTCCCAGGGAAGAATCAGAAATGAGAGCAATATGTCATCTTTTATCCCTGTGAGCCTTACTTCTGACATTTCAGAGAAAACATAGGATTGGGGGAAGGAGAGAAAGAGAGCAGGGAATGGAGAATCACATCATCTATGATTTTATAATATTATACACTTATTTGCATTGGAGTCAATCATCTTTCTATTACATCTAGTACCTAAATATTACCTCTATTTATGCACATTATTTTACATAGGAAGATCGAAGTGAAAGAATTATTTGTGTGGCCCTCAACTTTACAAAAGGAAATGAATGGTTAATGAAAATCTGCCCACTTGGTGAACTTTCATATCTCATTCTGATACGGCTGAATGTCTGAATGGTGGGCTGAATTATAAATAGTTGGTGCTCCGGTCTGATGCTACTGCATCTAATGAATTGTTGCCTCTATAAACTTTTTATATGTTGCACTGTAGAAGTGAACCAATTAAAAAGTTTTACCAATTTGAATCTTTCACATAAAGTATCTTCTGCAAGGAAATAAATGTCTTTGATGCCTTTGATTGCTTGGTGAGTTAAAACTTTATTCAAATTAGCTTTGTAATATCTTTAAATATACATTCCTGTGATGTTTTGCTCTTAACATTTGTACTAAACGAGTATTTGGACATCATTAAACAAGTACACTTGCTGAACTTTTTTGCTCCCCCTTTTGTAACATAAAACTTCAGGACATACTTTTTAATTTGTTTGGGGCCTCCTTTTTATTAAATTTGTTTGTATCTCTAACTATTCCATTCTGACCTCTCTGGCATCATTGTGGAGAAATGCTTTGAGAAAAAGCTGATAGTTATGTTTCGTGGAAGCCAAAGTTCTCCTTGCAAATTAAAATTACATTCCACTTTGCTGAACACTAAGAAAATCAGCTTTGGAAAATTACCTCAGCCCTAAAGATTGGGCTGCCACTTACCAGTCAGACCCTGTTCCTTTAATGCGCATCTGTGAGCAAACACGTTTGGCTCTGACTCACACTGGACTAAACAAAATCTCATTAATAGACTTGGCCTAAAGAAGCACTTGAAAAGACAGCTAATCATGTTCTACATGATGGGAAATGTCACACAAAATCAGAACGGAGGTGAGTTTTTGGACCAGTACTTCCATCAGAGGACTGCATCCTCTTCTGGGGGGTGGAAAAAGAGTTTAGGATGTGTCAGAGCTGGTTTTCCAGCTCTTCCTGGTACTTGACAGAAATTATTAACAAGCCATTTTTAAGATGAGGGCCAGAAGAAAAAATAAAGAGGGGAAAGTGCAGCTTGCACGCAACAGACAGAAAAGAGGCAGTAGCAATGATCTGCGCACTGTGGCAGGCATTGGAGTTATGGATGTGGAAGGGAAACCAGTCCTGCCGTCTGGAGGCTTATCGAGTAGAGGGCAGACCAATCAACAAAATGAAACAAAACAAGAAAACCAATTATAAAACCATAAAAGTGTTGCTTGAATTGGGACTAAAGCAAGCAAAGAAGACCTACGGTCAGCTTGGGGAAGTCAAAATCTTCAGAGGATTAGCCTTTGTGATGAGGCTTCAAGAATGACTAATTCAGGGGGCACCTGGGTGGCTCAGTCGGTTAAACGTCTGACTTCAGCTCAGGTCATGATCTTACGGTTCGTGGGTTTGAGTCCCGCATCAGGCTCAAAGCCTGGAACCTGCTTCAGATTCTGTGTCTCCCTCTCTCTCTGACCCTCCCCTGCTCACGCTGTCTCTCTCTCTCTCTCTCAGAAATGAATAAAACATTAAAAAAAAAAAAAGAATGGCTAATTCAGTAGACAATCGTGGGAAGGATACGGCAGGCTAAAGGAATACTGTCTGGACATTCAGTATTACCAGAGCAGAGGTTCAAGAAACTAGAAGGAAGAGGTGAGGCTAGGTAAGTAACATGAGGCCACTTCCAGAATCTGGACATGAAGGCTTTGCAAAGAAACTTAGATTTGGTTCCACAGTTCGTCTTATTGTATAGGGAAATAGCATGATTATACTTATTAGAAAAATCTCTCTATTCATAACATAGAAAAAATAGTTAAGAATTCCAAGAATATAGTCAGGCAGACCTCTGGGAAGGACGGGACTCCTACCACAAAGGTAGTGATACACTTCCTGAGCCATGTCTTTTAACATCCCCCAGTAAAGGTCTATGGCAAGATGCTGTCCCTAGATCACTTAAAGTAAACATTATGAGGGGCTTCATTCAGTTTTGGCTTTCATTCAGGAATATAACTGAATTGAATCAAAACTATAATGTGTGCAAAAAACTCCTCAGGTGTATCCCCATACCCAGGCTCCCAGAGCTTGGAAACATACTAGGCTTTTTGATGTTCACATTTTTCTCACGTTTTTCCCCCGAAATCTTTTTTCCATTTTTCTAGATAATAACTCAATTCCTCTACTCTCTTATTTAAAGATTTGGGCTTTATGTATGTTATGACAATTAAATATTTCATTTTCTTATAACTAAGTATAAAATCCAATAAGTGGGGGTATGAATTTTCACAATTTCACATGAGAATGCCAACTGATACAAGTTAAGGCTCTCCAATGATCTAACTTAAACCTGAGGATAAGTTGTAGTATTTAGAGTTTCCACCAATTCTCATAAACATTATTTCTTAACTCAAGTTTTTGATAAATTTTGGACCACTGTGAATCAAAGGTTGTACTCCCTGCTACTGTCCCAGCACACACAGTTCCCTTGTAACCGATTAAGGACTTGCACAATACTCTAACTTCAGTGCCATGCTATCTATGACAGATATAACCTTCCCGGTCATTTCAGACTGTAATTCAGTGTGCCTCAACACATTTAAGATGGTGAAATCTGGATTTCCTTCCCTGCCAAATCCTGATTATCCAGGTTTGTCTTGCCTTTACCTGATTTTGACTTCTCAACAACCCAATCAGTTCCAATTTTCTTTCCTTGAGCACTTTTGGCAAGAAAACTCAAGAAAGAAAAAAAAACATGAGGAGATAAAGCTCAGATTAGTACATGTCCCTATTTATCCACGATGAAAGTCAGATGAGGAAGAATTTAGAACCTCCATGGCACTTAGACATGGCTATTACTTTGGCTAGGTCTTCATTACTCAGGTTATATTGTTAGTCTGTCTAGTAACATAATGCCTAAGACACTGAGTGGTTTACATGCAGTAGCTGTACAGAATCAGAATCTCAGAGAGGCTAATTAGCACCTTATAAGCAGCAAAGTCAGAATTATTGTCCAGGTCTTCCTGAAGCTAAAGCCAGAGACATTCCCCTATGCCATTACACCACCTTGGAAGTAATGCTTCTTCCTAATTCAGTTTTGGCTTTCATTCGGGAATGAATGAAATTCATTTTATATTTTTTATATTCAGGAATATAACTGAATTTTATCAAAAATATAATGTGTGCAAAAAATGGATTCAAACTTCTCAGGTGTATCCCCACACCCAGGCTCCCAAAGCTTAGAAACATACTAAGCTTTTGGGTATTCACATTTTTCATGTTTTTCCCCAAAAATCTTTTTCCATTTTTCTAGATAAGTCAATTCCTATACCGCTCTCTTATTTAAAGATTTGAGCTTTATGTGTGTTATGACAGTTAAATATTCCATCTTCTTATAACTAAGAATAAAAACCAATAAATGGAGGTATGAATTTTCACAATTTCACATGAGAATGCATCTGCCTTTGGTTTCATCAATTTATGTGTGGTTATTTCCTATCACAAATAGGTTCTGAGCTGTCAGGATGATCCTTTTCTTTGCACATTTCTCAAACAAAAATTTTGCACAGAGCTATCGATACCCCCCAAGAAGCTGAAAAAATACAGGTTTTCTGACAAGGAAGAAAACATGATAATTGATGACTGAGATAGGCTGCCCTTCTCTGGAGGTTTTTAATTACCACCTTTCATTTACATAACACTTGAAACTTTTCCAAGAGCTTTCAGGTACATTATCACATTGTTTTCTCAGCACAACCCTGCAATGAGAGAGAGCAAATATTACAATCATCACTTTCAAGAATAAGCCACCAAGAATGTGAGAGATGATGGGATCTGACGAGTCACACAGCTTGTAATGGATGGAGCTGGTGCTAGAACTCAGGACGTCTAACTCTTAATCTGCTATTTCTTTACCACACTTCCTTTACTCTCCTGGCTAGGAAGATCTTCTCCTAAAGGCCTAAGAGGCATGCAGCCAATATAAAAATCAGTTTTATAATCATTTCTGTCATAAGCATTTGTCATTTTTCCATTAGACACATTTAAAAAAAACTATGGTTTTTGCTAGAAAAGATACAAGGAGTGGGTTTGTAGGTATCCATGCCTGCTGGCTTTGTAGTCAACTCAATCACTTGCTAGTTAAGCATCCATAAACCTCATTTTCCTCATCTATAAAATAAGTATGATAATAGGACCTTTCTCGTGGAGTTTTATTTTAAGGATTGGAAGAAATGATGCATGTAAAGCACTTAGCATCATGCCTGGCACATAGTAAGTGCTCAACAAATGGTTGCTGCTATTTTTAGAGTTGTTGGTCTTGTCACCATCATCATCATCATTATTATTATAGATCATGGTGAGTGTAATTCTGAACTCTGTGGGTAAGAAGCTCCAAATACTGCCAAGATGTCATTTGGGGGTTATATTAGCCTGTACATTTCTGGCCCTGACTCAAATAATGAGGTTTGCAATTTCATTGACTGGGTGTGCTAATTAGAAGCTTTTTAAAGATTTCTCTTGTCCATTGAGGCCACTAAATAATCTCCACATGGGTTAAGCTCTGCAATCACCCCGTTGCCTCATTGATTATACAAGTCAGCAGTTGGAGCCATGATGGAAGATCTATGGCAGACAGAAGGAAAAGAGTCTAAAGACCTGAAACTGAGCTTGTCTGTGGGCTGGCTCATTCTTTCATCACACTCAAAACTCAACTTTTATCTACATGATAATTAAATAATAGGACATTTTCTTAACCAGCATCCTGCCCATTTTTAAATACATCTTTTATTAGATGGTAGAGCTTATAAAATATTCATCAACACAAGCTACTGCAGTTTTTTTTCTGCTGACCTAACCTCAGAGCTGCTCAAGTGGAAATTAGATTTTTTTTGTTAAGTCTCTGAAACTGTCTGCATTTGCTAGATTTCCTAAGGAGCAGGGAAAAAGTAATTCCGTAGGTTTAATAAGGGCAACATACATTCTTATTCCAAAAAGACACACAAAAAGGGGGCAGAAATGCTATTCAGTGAGAATAATTGATATTGTAGCACAGCGTTCTGCCTAAGCTCATTGTATTTTGAATGGGTGCACAGGTTCTTTGAATCCCTGCCGAGAATAGCTTGCGTGTCTTTCACATCTTACCTTGAATTAAGGAAGACTTTTAGGGACCTTGTGAAATGTAAGATGCTTGTGATGTTAATCAGCAAAAACAGACATCTGATTGCACTTTCAAAAAGAAAGAGAGAGATTTTGTGGTTTTATAGATTTTGCTCCTAACTTAAAAGTAAGAAAACCTAATAACTGCGCTTTATCTGTACTGTTTTCAACTCATGCATATATTCCCTCTTCTTTCTCTCTGCTTCCCTCGGAACCTTTTGCTCCTTTATTTCTCTCTTAATTAAAAAGTTCAAGGTTCCAGAAGGTTTTTGGTTTGTTACTGAAAGCCTTGCATGTTCTTTTGTGATGACTGTAATACCCAGACCTCAAAGTACCTTCTCCATAAACCCATGTCTTACCTCGATAGCCTAGTTTTGAGGTAAACTTTGCCTCAGATACTTGGAGATCTTTTTGATGAGAATGTTTATCAAAACACTAAAAATAGACTAAAACACTCAACTTCACCAAGCAACTCTCTGACTCCTCTACAGTAAAACAGCAGCCTGACCCCATCCATGATAGCCCTTATACACGCCCAGAGTCTCAAGCATGACACAAGCCCAAGTTTAGTTTCCCTATTTTAATTAGGGCTTCATTTTCTCTCATTAAAGAAGGAAATCAGCTTTGCATTTATGTCACTGAAAGGAAGGGAACTTTTAGCTACACAGAAGAACTTGAAACTCCCCTTTATGTTAACAATTATTACATCAACATTTTCTTGCAAAGAGATGTGTTTCCTGCCCACTCAGACACTAATTTTAAGATAATTGAAATTTATATTATTGATATTAAGAAAACCAAACCATATGAAATTAAAATGTAATACAATATTATCCTAATGGTTAAGTCTTCTGTTTTTAGCTTAAGGTCCTCAGGGCCACATACCAATAATCTGCTTGAAATTTTTCTATCTCTGAAGTAACCTTAGCAACAGGATAGTGTCAGAGTGGTATTTCCACTGACATACTTGCCATTTTGATTGGAATGTTTATCTCTGGTTTGAGATAAAATGGAAGTGGTGGTAACTGCCATGCCCTCTTGGTAAAGCTCTACTTTCTCATTCTGGTCTCAAGTTTCATGTCACTTTCTCTCCCTCTCCCTTCTGGAAACTTCAGAAATGGAGAATCCATGCCCATAATTTCCACTCAATAACCTATAAGCTTTTTAAAAAACATTACTACACTGGATCAAAACCCAGAGGCCCTCCAAGCATTAGCTCAGTTCTGTCACCAGAAGCAACCTAAAACAATGAGCCTGAAGTGATTATGCCCTCCAGTTGTCTAAGTGGAACTGTGGAGATAACCTCACTTCTTTTTTTTGTTTTTGTTTTTGTTTTTGTTTTTGTTTTTTTACAAATAGTTTATTGTCAAATTAGTTTCTACATAACACTCAGTGCTCATCCCCAAAGTGCCCTCCTTCATGTCCATCCCCCCCTCCCCCCCACATCCATCAGTCCTCAGTTTTTGTCAGCATTCAAGAGTCTCTCATGGTTTGCCTCTCTCCCTTTCCCCCACCATTTCCGCCCTTCTTCTCCCCCTTGTTCCTCCGTCAAGTTCCTCCTAATCCTCCTATACGTGCAAACATATGATATTTGTCCTTCTCTGCCTGACTTATTTCGCTCAGCATAACACCCTCAAGGTCCATCCATGTTGCTACACATGGCCAGATTTCATTGTTTCTCATTGCCATGTAGTATTCCATGGTATAGATAAACCACATCTTCTTGATCCATTCATCTGTTGATGGACACTTAGGCTCTTTCCATGTTTTAGCTATTGCGGAGAGTGCTGCTATGAACATTGGGGTACATGTGCTCCTATGCCTCAGCATTTCTGTATCCCTTGGGTAAATTCCTAGCAGTGCTATTGCTGGGTCATATGGGAGTTCTATTGTTAGTTTCCTGAGGAACCTCCACACTGTTTTCCAGAGGGGCTGTACCAGTTTACATTCCCACCAACAGTGTAGGAGGGTGCCCGTTTCTCCACATCCGAGATAACCTCACTTCTGAATAAAGCCCAGGATTGTGAGGGCCTGTCTTGCTCTGTAAGACCTCTGAACTTGACACATCAAGACTAAATTTGGTTCAGATTTTATTCAGATGATCTGGGATCATTAATCTTCATGCCCAAGTAGAAATCCTCTATCCTATTCTATATATTGATAGTCATATTTCTTTCTTTTCTAAAATGCTGCTATTAAATCAATGGGTGTCTTACAATCTGTGCCCATCTTAAAATCACTGAAATCAGGTCCTTCCTCTGGTTAACTACAGAGGCATCTGGATTAACACCCAAAGTCTCCCAGGATTTTTAAGCTCTCCATACCCCCTAGATAAAGACCCTCAACCAGTCTGTAAATTCAGTCTTACTTTTGGAAGCTGTGGCCAGTCCACTTCCTATTCTTCCTCCAAACCTCAGCAAATACAAGTCATTCTTACTTACATCCAATTATGGTAACTGAACTCTTGTCTTGTTTTCTTTGGCAACATTCTCCCACCATCACCTGCTTGTTCTGTGGTTTCCTGTAAGTCAATAAATGTACCTCACCTTTACTTAGTATCTACCACCTTTACTAAGTATCTACCTAGGTGTTTTCAGGCACAGGAAGAAAAAAGAGAAATTTTGCATTTATTTTTAATATTTCTCTTATTTTATTTTGAATTGATATGGCAGAGGGTCTTATAATCTCTTCAGCACTTATGTCCTCTTAACAACATAAGTCTTACTCCTGTCTTTTGCCTATTGCCAGATCTTCACGGCATCCCAAGCTACTAGCCTTTTGGAGCACTCACTATTACCTACATCTTGGCCTCAACAGCCCTCACTGACCTTGGTTCAGGATTTCTTCTATTTCCTGTTAGTGACCATTTTTCCATCCTTTGCTTCACTCTTGGAGGTCTGTCAGATTTTCAGGACCCACAATGACCATCTTACCTGGGGCAGCCTTGGTTGTTTCATGACTAGGTTGAGGGAGGGAGCTCAGTAGAGCAGTTAAAAGTACAGACATAGGGGTGCCTGTGAGGCTCAGTCTGTAACCCCCCCCCCCAGAAAAAAGTACAGATGTAATGTCACAGGGACCCTGGGTAGTGTATTTAATTTCTCTGAACTTAGTTTTATCATAAAATGAGGATAATAGTAGTAACTACCATTACTGTTATATAAGGATTAAGTAAGAAAATATACATAAGTATCTGAACACAGTTTATCATGTGAAGAACTCTATAATCAGTAGCAGTTATTGACTATTATTATTAGATGACTTGCTCAAAGACAGAGAGCAAGTTGGTGACAAAATTTTCAGCCACTAACTTACCCTGTTTTATTTTGAGAAATGACTTAATGGTGTAGATCTGTTGTCTGAACTAGGAAGTTCTCTGTTCTGAAGTTCTCTGATCACTGAAAGCACACAAGAAGGACTTTAGAAGGGCCAACTCTGGGTCTCCCTCCCCTTTCTGAGGAGAAGAACTGTCATAGAAAAGAATAGTTAAATTTACCTTGTATTGGTCACACTGAGGAAAACTTGGGTGTATTGGAAAAAAACATAGAGTGAATTATGGAAATAAAAATATTTCCATATTGATAAAAAATCATCAAGACTATGTGAAAATGAACCAGACAACTTATAAAAGGACATGCCCTCTATCACTGAAGGTGTTCAACCTAGGATAGATGTTGTACAGGGTTTAGAACTGACTGCCTGTTCTTTAATCTTCTTTCCAGCCCTGAGATGCTAACAATTAGGAAACAAGGCAACTTCTCAAGGTTCATTCCTTCATTCAACATTAACTATCAAAGAATAGCATGACTCCAAATTTTAGTCTGGTTTGGAGATGTCAAAAGCATTCTTTTAACAACGGTAGAAGAGAAATCATGAGGAGAGTTTCTATCTCAAGCACCAGAAATTAAACTATAATTTGTATAGTATGAGAGAACAAAGGAGCTTTTCTCTGGATGGCCAAAAAATTAACATTTAGTAAGTTCACTGCTGATTTTTTTATTTCTGCAGTGATTGGCAATAAGTTTAATTTATGAACTACAACTATTTTCTATATTAGCTTTATTTTATGAATGTTCATAATTATCAAAGTCAGACGTGCTTTACAAAACTTGGTGTCTGTACAAACCCTTAGCTGGCTAAAGACAGATTCTTTAGTAAAACAGCTCAACGGTGGAATTCATATGTTTTTATATTGTGTAACAAGAAATATGAAATAGAAAATTGTCACTTGTGATAGAGGAGAAAAACAGTTCAACTTAATTCTATGTGGGTATTTCTCGTTAGTTAACTGTTCAGCCCAACAAGCCTTTTGTTTAGTGCACTGGGTCATAAATAGAGCTTCCACAACTGAGAGTACTAACCACTATACAATCACGGCATAAACAGAGCTTTCAAAAGAAGACAAGAAAGAATTTTTGACACAGTTACCAAAAATAAAGTACTTTTGTGGTTAAAATATTTACATTGTATATTCAGTTAATGGAAAGCTGATTTCATTATTTTTTTAATGTTTTATTTATTTCTGAGAGAGAGAGAGAGAGATAGCATGAGCAGGGGAGGGTCAGAGAGAGAGAGAAACAGAATCAGAAGCAGGCTCCAGACTCTGAGCTAGCTGACGGCACAGAACCCAACGCGGAGCTTGAACCCACTAACCGCGAGATCATGACCTAGGGCTCAAGTCAGAGGCTTAACTGACTGAGCCACCCAGGCGCTCCCTGATTTCATTATTAAAGGGATAATCAGATTTCTATTTTCATATTTTCTATTTTCAAGGAAAGAGTTTGTGGCAGATGTGGTTGCTGTCTTCAGAGATCCCTCACCCCTTCTTCCATAAGTACTAGATTCCCTGAGCTTTATCTGGATCCTTGGTGGCCGAGAATAAGACAAGTTTACTTCCCAGCCTTCCTTACAGTTGGTGTGACCATGTGACTAATTCTGTCCAATGGAATGTGAAGGGAAATGAGGTGTTCAACTTCCAGCCTGTTCATTAAAGGAAAAGGTCATACCCTTCTTTGGACTCTGTTCTCCTTCTCCTCTTGCCACTGGCTAGAATGCCAGGAGCTCATGCAACCATCTTGGACTACAAGATACAAGTCTGAGTGAGGAGAACAGAGCAACAAGCCAAAGTCCCTACAATGACCTACAAGGCCCTGCGTGATCCAGTCTTCCATAATCTCTCTGGCCTCAGCTCCCACTGCTCTTCACTGATCACTCCCCTGTAGCCACACTGCCCTCTTTGCAGTTCCCAACAAACCAGAGACTCTCTTACCACAGGGCCTTTGTACTTGCCGAATATTCTCCTTATGGCTTGTTCCCTCACTCTCTTGGTCTTTACTCAAATACCTTTCCAGAGAGAGATTCTTTGACCACCTTGTCTAGAATTTCGACAGCATCCACTCCCCAACCCCCCTAAATCTTCCTCCTGCCCTTGCTTTATTTTTCCCTATAACCCTATATAGCATGCTATGCATGTTACTTTTCATCATGCTCATGTACTTGTCGATCCCACTAGAATATCAACTCTATGAGGCATTTCTTCTCTTGTGTTCACTACTGGTTCTTCAATACCTAGAACGATGCCTAGAATATAGCAGGCGCGTAATTGATTTCTGCATTGGATGAATGTAAGGGATAGAAAGGGTCCAAAGCCCTGACACTGTGCAGTCACCTTAAGCTCAGACAGAAGTAAACCACTGTTTTAAGTTCACTATTACCTTCTCCTTTGTTATGACAGCAAAACCAAAACTCAATGCAAAGATGGTAATTCTCTCCTTCAGCAGAGATAAGATGATGCCCCACAATGGCATCCTGTTCAACTTCCAGGTGGTACTCTTCCAAAAGGGTAAATGAGTGAGCTAAGACAGATGAGGCCCCTATCCTCAAGGATTTTACACTTGAATGAAGAGGAAGATATTAATCACATAATTGCACCAGTAAATATCAAGTTGCAAGCGAGACAAAAGAGTGTTGGCAATAAGAACCAACAAAGGACAAATTTGACCTGGCAGAGGAGCCGTGATGAAAAGATACAGGGACAGCTAATATTTGGAGGGTGAGAAAGCCTCTCCTCAGGAAGGTGGAGTGGGAACAATCTTGCAGGCAGAGGGAAGAGCAGATGTCAAATCCCTGTGGTGGGAGGAAGTATAGCAAATATTAGAGACTGGGGGCAGCCTGCTGGCTGGAGCAGACAGTAGGCGTGCATTGTCTGAGGCACCCTGAGAGGTGAGAGCTGAAGAGCTATTACTTTTTTTTTTTTTTTTTAACTAACAATGCAAGTCCAAGACATGTTTTGGGCAGGAAGGCAACATGAGTAGTATCTGCCTACGGGCTTTCAGAAACATAAACATCCCAGCACCTCAGCACCTCTGTCCAGCAGTCACCCCAGTCTCCACTAAGATGAAAAACCAGAAACCTCTGGAATGGGAGCCTCGCTCCTGTCATAGCCCTTTTATTCAGTGCCTCACAAATGAGTTGCAAGAACTTGCCCTGGAGACAACGGGGATGCAAATGCAGACAACATGGAATTGTAATAACATAAACATTATGAACAATGCAAACCAGTTGGACCCCCTGTGGAGAAATGATCCCCGTGCTCCTTTCCGAATTGTCTTTATGGAAATTTCATAAAATTTGCCATTATTAAAACTGAGTAGCAATTATTTCTTTCTTTGGTTCATCAGTTGTGGGAGGAAAATTAATTGTGTTCTCCTTCTTTTCTTGAGTTCATCACATAGAAATGAGGCAACAAGGATTGACAGGCCTGGGGCCTCTGTTGATGGAAAGAAGGCAAGAGAACTTGGGGGACATTATCACAGATGTGGCATTAGAGGTGCGAGCGGTTAAGAGAGTGGTAGCAGCAGATGCGGCCACGCTAACAAGTGTGCTCAGGAAGCCGAAGTCATTACGGTATGTTGACATAACATTTGCCAGCTTCACAGGGGCCATCATTGTAAATTAGATTTAATATTGATCAGGCCGTTCACAGTCAGGGCCAGGAGAAAATTGGACTCAGAGTTCTTAGTCAAAATTGGCTCTTAAGATTCTGCTTTCTAATTAACATAGAAGAACAGAAATCCAGGGCCTGTCTGGCTGACCCAGTGTGGCAATAACTGTTCTCCTGTTCCCTGAGGGCCGTGTGGAAGTGACAGCAATTTCCACTCTCTTTCTATTTTCTCTCCCAGGTCAACTCTGCTACATAGCAGTGGGGGCGGTTAAAGGGGTGAGGGGTGGGCTGTGGGAAGGAGACAGGGGTTTCAGAGCACAGATGGCTGTGTTTTCCCTCTCTAGCCCTCCTCAGAAAGCTGAAAATCTTTCTAAAGAAATTTTGTTTGCCCTTAGTCTAGTTTTTTTTAAATGAGCAATTTTTAAAATCCATTCAGGGTTAGGAATTTGGAGGAGTCTTCCATGATACCTCCTACCACCACTGGCTTAGATTTCCCCTTTGAGGCAGCATGGCGGACAAGCCTGAGTTTGGATCCTGACCTTGGCAATTTGCACTATCTGACCTTAGACAAGCGATTTGACATCACTGAGCTTCAATCTGTTCTTCTATAAAATAAAAATAATACCTACCTCAAAAAGTTGCCGTGAGGATTAAATGGAATAATGCATTTATCATACATTTAGCAAATATGAGCTTTATTTTCAGTATTATTATTATTATATGTTAATTATTACCATTATTATGATATGGTCTATCCTATCAGACTATATTAATACTACTACTAATAGCAATAAGAGTATGACATCTAATTTTTTTTACTTTATTTTTTTTAAATTTTTTAAATTTATTTCTAGGAGAGAGAGAGAGAGACAGCGTGAGCAGGGGAGGGTCAGAGAGAGAGGGAGTCACAGACTGAAATGGGCCCCAGGCTCTGAGCTGGCAGTCAGCACAGAGCCCGATGCAGGGCTCGAACCCACGAACCGCGAGATCATGACCTAAGCAAAAGTCGGATGCTTAACCGACTAAGCCACCCAGGTGCCCCTAATTTTTTTACTTTAAAAACTGGCCAGGACAATTCCAATGCAAGCATCTGAAAGAAGTCCCCAGGCCTATGCTTCCCTCTGTGGACTCTAGTCCCAATCCAGAGGCTTCAAGAGTCCAGGAACTTCAAGGTTCTCTTTATTTACACCACCTTCCCCATGAGCTTCAGGCAGACCTAATACTTCCAAGGCCTAACATGACCTTTCATGGACTTTCCGGGGAAGGAACTTACTGGAATCAGAAATTCATCTCACTTATCTTTGGATCTCCAACATCTTACGCAGAACTGGACCAGAACACGCATGGGACAAGGGAGGGTCCTGGAGCATAAAACCTAAGGCGGTGGCCGCTCTTGGGCACCAACTCCACACTTTCATCAACCCAAGAGGAAGTACCTCCTTAAATTTTGTGCCCTATGAGCCTCACTTGTGCCACCTGGCTTCTGGCTTTGCTTAGACGAGTTGCTTCATCAAGATGACGTGAATAAATAAATGAGGTAAGAAAAGGATCTCCCAACTGTTCTCTTGCCCAAACTCCCCAGCCTCGGGCCCTCAGATGCTCCTTTGCCTGCCTGGATACACACAGAAATGGAAGATTTTAAGACAAGAAAGATTTTAGGAATCTACCTTGCCAATAATAAATGCAAAAATACCCATTTCTTAAAATCTAAACAGCAGTTCCAGGTTTATCTCACTTGCCCAGAGTTCCTACTCTAAGCTTCATGGAGTTATTGGTCTTGAGAATTCATTGCAAAACTCAAGTCCAACCAGAAACATCTGCTGCCATTAAGTAAAAGGCTAACCAGGGAACTGAAGGAAAATAGGTCTCAGAGCTCGGCTCCCCATTTATTAATTTACAAAGCTTGCTTCCTCCTGCTCTCTCAAATGATTTCCATGTAGAGTCAGGTGGGTCTACATTCCTGTGGGATTTTATTTTCTGTCCCCCCAGGACCATTTCTTGCACAACAGACATGTTTCTGAAGGGAAAAAAATTATTTGCCCTTGACCATAACCCCTCATTCAATTCTAGCCTCTGCCTTCAACTTCAAGAGCATTCTTTCCTTAGAGCCATTAGGAACCCAATCCATCCCTTGCATTTCCCATTTAATGAGCTTATCTATTCTTGGACACCAAACTGCAACTATGCAATTTGTTTCCGGAGTAAGACCATGTATTAAAAATTTACAGAATTTTATCATACATATAATGCATGTGATAAAATATGCATACATGAAGAAGTAGCTAGAGGATGATAAACCACTCAAATCTCAGCCATTTATTGTGCATTTACTATGCGCCAAACCCTATTTTATTTTATCCTGCTACTAATTAACTCAGTTCTCCTTCTTATAAAATGTGCTATGTAAACTGCTTTTATGTTATCATCTTTAGATCTGAAGGCATCCATTGTGGTGCTACTCAGGTTACTGGTGCTCTGAGGAGCCCAGGACCTGACTTAGTGACACACTGGAACGGACATCTGCCACTTTTTTCCTACTCAGCGTCCATCCCCCTGTTTCTGGAAACACTGCCTAATTTTCTTTTGGAAGCCACCTCTCACAGACCATGTGCACTGGGTGGGACTGACCCTTCAGTGGTTTCAGAGAATGGGTATGGATTTCAGGTCTGGCCCATCAGAATGGCACCATCTTTCCCCAGCCCCTGTGAGCATGTCATCTGTGGGCATGCAGTGGAAGCCTGAATGATGAAATGCAGACCCACCACTAGCTGGAATTACAGAAGAGACTTTTGTGCCCAGGATGGCTATAAGCTGGGAATTACTGAGTAGCCACTTTGTCTTTACACAGGAAGGCACGCCTGCCGGAAGTAGACCTGGAGGTGGGGGAGAAAGATTCCTGAATACCTTGTGTGCCCTTCTGAAGCCATTTACACAAGAAGTTGGAACTTATCATTACGTAAACCAATTTGTTTTCACTAAAGCCAGTATGTGATATATGAGACTCTCATCCACAACAGTCACTAACGCAATGACTTAAATCAATTGGAGAGTAGTGACTTCCATAATAACGCAACAACTTGGCTCAGACCAGTTACTGCCCACTGCCTTCACAATCAGATCTGTCACGCATGCAGTCAAGTGATCTGTCCAGATTGACCCTCAAACAGGTTACTGCACATCTCTTCATTTGTTTTCCCCACATATGTCAGGGGATATGTATGTATATAATATATCCTGTCCCCTTTCAGACAGAGAGACATCAACTCAGAGAATATGAGGTTTTGATGATTCCCTCCTGATGGGACTGACCTGCACATAAAACAAAACAAAAAAACCCAAGTTTTTTAGCCTCTAGTTAAACACTTGAGCAGTAAGAGCAGGGACCCAAACACTGGGATGTTTTATTTTGCACTCCAGAATGGCGGAGATTAGGTAAGCTGCACCTTCACACCCAGGAGCCACAGAGGCTAATGAAAGTTGAAATGAGCTAGGCGCCAGCGTGCTGGGCAAGAGGAAGCGGACGGACTGGGAAGAGTGGCAGCGGTGGGGAGCCTCTCGCAGGCAGCCATCTCTAATTGTATGAGCAATAAAGCTGACACTGTGGGGGACTGGAGGCTTGGCACAAGTCGAATGTTGCCTAAGTGAGACTGCCCTGAGTTTTTAAACTTCTCACTTGATCAATAAGACAGAGTCCAAAGACAGAGGCGATGCTGGAATGACATTTCCATAAATCTTCAGCCCGTACAGCAGATTCCATGAGAAAGTTCTGAAAGCACAGTGGTAGCTAAGGGCACAATTGCACCCCTAAAGGATCTGCAGGCAGAAGGTCCTGTAGCTCAGCCTCCTCTGATGTGTTTAGCAGATTTCTGGGTCTACTTAGGTTTTCCTCTAAATGGGTGTCTTTCCTTTATGCTTCTTCAAACTGAGGCATCTCCTGCTGAACGGTGTTAGGGAGAGGCAATGCTGGATCAAGTAACACATTTTTAATGATGTGAAACAAAGCTTTAATCACCATAGTTATTTACAAAATAATGTCTTCCTTGCATTTGGTTTAATAGCACTTTGTCCACAGCTATCATCAAAACAACTACCCATCTGACTTATTGGAAGATTATATTAAATGTCAGAAGAGCTCCCCAGACTCATAAAGTGCTTCCTCGCCAATCAGGATTTTAATTTTGGATGGAGAAATAATAAATACAATAATTATTGAACACTGTGACATTAGCTGATAAAGATTCCTGCTTCCCTTGAATTATCAATTTCACATTGGCATAAAAAATAGATTAGTGACAATTTAATCCCACATTTGGTGACCTTTACGTAATGTTGTAACACTTCACCGCTTTGTCATTAGAATGTCATCAGCCTTCTCTCTAAAAGAAATGATACCTAAATGCTTCATTTTAGAACTGTCTCCAAAGTTTACTAATGTTTAATATCTGGTAACAAGACCCAGATGCACCAGACAACTTTGTCGGTAGTAATTTTTGAGATAATCCTATTATAATTTACCATATGACAGAGATTAGGTAGAGTCAAAAACTCAGAGAACCATAATACATATTGTGTCAGCTGGGAGACGTGCTTGCTGCCATATCCTCTGGTGTGTAGGTATATTGGTATCCGCAAAGGAGGTGTCAACTGGCCAAATCCATCAAGACTTCAAATGCTTTTCCCTTTGTGCTCAAAATTCTACTTCTAGAATCCCAGTCTATAAACATGTTTATCCACGGGCACAAAAGACTTCATTACAGCACTGTTCATAGTATCAACCATATACGAAGCTATGTTTAAAAACCTAAATCTCCATTAAAAGACGAATGCTTAAATAAATTGGTAAACCTGCATCATGGTGTATGGTGCAGCCCCTAAAAAATAATGAGCTGCCAAACAGACTGACTTTGTAATGTCTCCATGCTATACTGTTAACACTCCACACCCGACCTATCAGGAAATCTTTTTGGACTCCTTTCAAACTATGACCAGAATCCAACCACTTTTCACCACCTCCCATGCTACCACCCTGATTCAAGACACCACCATCTCTCACCTGAATGATTACCACCTCCTAACATGCCTCCCACTTTCACCCTTTTCTCCAGAAAGTCTGTGATGGACACAGCAGCCAAAGTGATCTTTTCTAATGTAATTCTGATCAAGTCTCTGGTTGATGTTCAAACCTTCTAGTGACTTACTATTTTATTCAGCATAAAATCTAAAGTCCTCACATTGGCGTACAAGGCCTTACATGTTCAATCATTCCACCCCACCTTTACCTCTCTGTCTTCATATCCCTCTCCTCTGATCTTCATGCATTCTATTTAGCCTAACTTTTTCTCTATTCCTCAATCATGCAGAACCTCGGGGACTTTGCACTGGCTATTCCTTCTGCCTAGAACACTCTTCCTTAGATACCCATATGCTTACTCCCTCAACCCCTTCAAACCTTAGTTCAAATGTCACCTTCTTAATAAGGCCTCTTTGACCACTGTATACAAAGTTGCAAAGTACCATCTCCCTGGCACTTCTAATCCCATTTTTATTGCTATCCTTATCTTTTTCATAGCACCTACTATGTTCTGATCTACTGCATAATTTACTTATCTGCTGTATCAGTTTCTTATTGTCTATATCCCTCCTGGCCTATAGAATGTAAACACCATGTCTGGCACGAATCTCTGTTTTGCTCACTGATGTATCCCGAGTACCTGGCATATATCAGATGCCCAATAAATATTTGCTGAACAAATGTATGATTGACATAATAAGATTATGGATATAATAAAAAAAGTAATTTACTGAGCACTATCTCCTTATAAGCACTACATTAAGTACTTTATATAATCTCATTTATTCCTTCCATCAATGCTTAGGTAAAACAGGAAGGGCAGGAAGGGGAGGGGAGGTATTATAATTCCCATTCCATAACTGAAGAAAACTGACAACCAGAAGGTTCATAAGTCACCAAGGTCACATTCTAATAAGCAGTAGAATGAATGGGGGAGAGGGATAAGTTTGAATGCAAGTCTGTCCGCCTTATAAATGGAGATCTTAACCACTTTGCCTTATTGCTTCTCCTAATGCAGCCTAACCAGTTAAAACACTACCTATCCACCCAACCTCTCGCCCCACTCTTTTTTGGATTTCTACAAAACTAACTATTTAGATGGATGTTGCCAAACTGAGCAGTGTTTTAACTTCTATACATAAAAATTAAGTGTGGCCCTGGGTAAAATGAGGGATGAGGTCATAAGTCTTTAAGCTTTGTGACTTCATTATTAAGTTCCAAATCACATTTTGCTTCTGGGAATGGTGTTTTGGTTTGTTTATTTTCACTGTGAGGAACTGTATGTCTCCCTCTTGCCCAACTTATTAGCTTTAGTCATAAACAGCAATCAGTGAAACATGAGGGTTTTTTTTTATGAGATAGTTAAATCTAGTGTGAGACTCTGGTATTTTGGAAATTTTTTTAATGTCAGCATATTTGCTTTCAGATCTGTGAATATGATTTTGTTCTGGAAGCTCCTGTTTTATGAGTGAGATTAATTTTAGTTAGGTCATTGCTAAAAGAATAGACCATCTTAAATTTAGTATAATATGTGAAGAAATAACTTCTCTTCCATAAACTAAATGGGTTCAGACTTTTAAAAAATGTAAATTATCTAGGACTAGGTGGTAAAATTAAATTAGGATATTTTATAGATAAAAACTCTCAATGATTTTTTAATAATTTTTATAGGATCAGTGATGTTAATGTTAACCTCACAGTTCTCAGTACTGATTTGGAAACTTCATTGTCTGGGAAATAGGGCAAATTCTGTGGGTGCCCTGCCCACATCCCTCTGCGTCATACCACTTCCTACACGTCAGACTGATTTCTTTTTTTTTTTTAATTTTTTTAATGTTTTATTTATTTCTGAAAGAGGGAGAGATAGCATGAGCAGGGGAGAGTCAGAGAGAGAGGGAGACACAGAATCTGAAACAAGCTCCAGGCTCTGAGCTAGCTGTCAGCACAGAGCCCAACGTGAGGCTCGAACTCACAAACTATGAGATCATGATCTGAGCCGAAGTTGGACGTTCAACTGACTGAGCCACCCAGGCGCCCCGTGTCAGACTGATTTCTAAAGGCTAGCATCTGCATCCTTTGCCTGAGAAGTTTCTCTGGCCTCCCGTGCCTCTTCTGTCCAAGCACACAGGCAAGAATGTCAGGAAATATGTACCCCTGGGAACAGCTCTCAACTACTGGGGACTGGTATATAAATATCCCACTTCCTCACTCCATAAAATAACCCGGGGTGCATATTGGACATGGTTCCTAGTTTGGCCACTGAAGCTCCAGGGACAACTTGCCTGACAATGCATCACTTATTAGCTGTCTTCCCTTTCCTATCTTAATTCCCACTCCATAACCAGTGTTTCCTGGGGTCACCTCCCAAGTAATCTATTGAATCCTTATATTAGAACCTGTTCTACTGGGGAAATCCAAATCAAGACAGCTAGATGCCTTTATTGGGGGTTTAGCTGTAGGTCTAATGAATTATTATTATTATTTATTTTTATTATTATTATTGTTGTTATTAATTCCTTCTTCAGCAAATATTTATTGCACATCTACTACATTCCCAGCATTGTTCTTACCATTGGGTATTCAGCAGTGATGAAATAAACAAAAATCTCTGTCTTCATGGAGTTTACATTCTTGGGGGGTGGGAAATAAACAAAATAAATAAAAATGTCCTGTAAGGCTGATTATGATGAGCAATATATGATGGAGGAACATAAAGAGAAGAGGGAATGCCAGCAGTTGAGGTGTGCAATGTAATAGGTAGGCAGTGACGGGCTGAACAAGAGGGTAAAATGTAAACAAAGATCTGAGGGGTGTGAGGAGCAAGCCACAGAGGAAAATCTTCAGCCTAGGCATGAGGAAACAGGTACAGAGGGGACCAGGCTTAGAATGTTCCAGAACCAGCAGGGCTACTGAAGCAGAGTCAGGAAAGGACAAGATGAGAGATGAGTCATCTCTGCTATTATTATTGTTTACTGTTGTTATTATTGTCAGTACTGCCACATAATAGGTTTCTTTAGTATCTACATTTTATCATGAAAATTATAGAAAAGTTGAAAGATTTTACAGTGAACACCCATATACTCACTACCTGAATTCTACCATTTTACTATACTTGATCTTTCACACATCTGTCCTTCCAGCCACCTATCAAGCCATCTCTTTAATGCATGTAAAAGTACTTTGCAAACATTTAACATCTGGTCATTATATATTGTTTGTAAATCTGACAACACCGTTGCAAGGTGAATACTATATCCCCATTTTATAGATGAGAAAACTGAGCCTCAGAGAGGTTGAGTAGTTCAGCTAAGACAGTAACACAAAGTGTTTGGCTGCGTGGGGATTCCAGTCTAGGTTTGTTCAATGTCAATGCTCATATTCTTTCCACTAGTAACACATGCTGCCCTTGGCCAAAAGATTAATGTTGAAGAACAGATAAAGATTTAGCAAGTAGCTCTGCTCTTCTCTGAAGGGAGTTGTTTCCCTTTGCTATTTCCTCTTCATCTGAATGGCAGAGACCCAATGATATGCTGGTAAATGTTTACCAATCAGCAATGTGGGCAGGGGTGGAGAGAAGAAAGAAGCCTGGTTTGCAACAGTTAACAATTCCTGTGGGATAAATACTCCTACCATGGCTGATTTCAAGCTACCAACCTGACATCAGGTTGCACAGTCTTGTAAGTTAGTACAAGATGGCTCCAGCACACCACTTCAGACTTTAAAAAGTCCTATGCGTAGATGACAAATATAATTGGCCCTTCTGACCAGCACCAGACTCAGGATCAGTGCCTAGTGACTATACACAATAAGTACTCAGTAATACAGGTGGTGGTAGTGGTAAGGTTCAAGATCTGCACATCTTCAGCCATGCCCAAACACAGATGAAACCTCTACACTCTCTCTCTCCTTCTCCTTCTCTCTCTCTCTCTCTCTCTCTCTCTCACATACACACACACACACACACACACGCACACACACACACACACACACACACTTTCTTCCCAGGATGGATGGTGATGCATTTAAATAATGAATTCCTAACACTTCTTAAAACAAACTTCCCCACAAAAAGTATGTACACCCCTTTCTCCATGGAATTTCTAGCATTGGTCCATTGTTCTTGCTATTCTTTTTGTCGCACCATTCCTGTACCTCCCTGCACCATTGACCATGCTTTCCGTTGGCAGGAAAAATCAAGGTGTGCCCTGATACCACCAAATACCATTTTACACGGGTTGACGTTATAAATCACAAAATAGACACTCTACCTTTGGAAGCTTAAGCTTACTTTTTCTCCTCCTTCTTGAGCTTCCTCTTCAGCTAAAACCAAAAGATCTCTTACCTTCAGAACATTTCCTCCAATGCCCTTGACAAGGTTCTGTGTGTTCTTTTCATCATGCCATCATGCCACCTGAAAACTTGATGTTTTTATCCCACCTTCTCCTACCCCTGACTACTCTCCACCTTCTTCACTCTGCACCTTTCCCCAGGATCTCCACACACATAAACTAACATTGCAGAACTGTGTGAGGGAATCTGCATCGAATTTGGTAGGTGGTTCCAGGTTCAGCTTTGCAAAGACTGGCTTTTCTGTATGGAATCCTTGTCATTCCCTCCTTCCCCACTGTACCTCACTCTCACTCCTGCCCCATACATACACACATATTCTTGCCCAATGCAGGCCACACCCCCAGCAGCCTGTAGAGCAAATAACAATAATCTCAAACAGAATTGGTACAAACAAGGTCTGACACTTAACAACTTCAAAGCATTTTTTATAGTATGGCAAATCCCATTACCATGCAATAAAGAACAGCTAATTGTTAAGAATTAATAATAAGAAATAAGTATAGATAATGGTTTAGCTGACAGTGTCATATTTTAGTACAATATGTTCTGAAATATTTGCTCCTTTGGGTTGTGAATGTGCTATTTTTGTCACTAATAGGCCTATAGAAGCCTAGTGGAAATGAGTTTTCTCAAAGAAAGTTGTGCATCCTGAGATTTCTCTGATAAGGGGAAGGGGTCAATGTGCCTGTAGTTTCCGTGCTTCATTAAAATTCTGCTTCCGTACTGCATAATGTGAGTAATATTAATTTTCTAAACATTCGTGTACAGCAGCTGCTAACTAATTTCCATAACAGTGTTCCTATTCTACAGGCATTTTAAAAAGGGAAAAGGAGATTACTACTGACTGTCTGCCAAAAAGAAAGGCTCATCTGAACCCACTTCTGAATCATTCTGAACCAAAAGAAGGATGACATTACGAATGCTAACTTCTTATTCGAGAGGGTGTCTGGAATTGAACATCCCCACCTTAGACCCAGGGCTGGCACACCTGGAATGAACTGTGAGCTCATTCACTGGGTTTATCTCTCCTCTAAACATTTTTGAGATGGCCCAGTTCATATGACCTAGACTGGCTAACAATCTGGGCATTTCTGCAGCCACAGTCATACTGGGTACCAGCTGCTTCCCTTCCTTATGGTCCATGTCACTGACATCCCAGTGAGACATGTTGCTGCTAAAGCTGTCCACACTGTTTTTGGGAGGGCAGCAGAGCTGGGCACCATGGTCCCCTTGTGCTTCAGAGGCTTGCTCTCAGAGTATCTCCCCCACCTTGGATGCCCAGGCTCATGGTCAGGATATAATTAAAGAGTTTTAGTTATATCCATTCTCAGGCTAGAACTTCCCCTCTTCTGCCCTCTGCGAAGAGGAAGAGCTAGGGTCACAAACTTGATCACTGTTCAGTCTCCCTTTAACTCTCTCCAGCAGTCCCATTCTTTGGGTGATATTATCCAACTTTGTGCTCATTCACCTCCTTAATCCACCATCCTTACCTTCATACTCTGGCTTCAATTTGTCCCCCTAACCTTACCTTCCATTTCTCCTTCCCAAGTCCTCAGCAATCCCACCACATTGGTCTACTTGGCCACTCCCCCAAGAAGCCATGTCAGGTCATTCCTCCAAGTCTTTACCCTATCACCTCCAGCTGGGTAGCCCGCCCCCTTCAATACTAGTAAAATTTTACTATTCATCCCTTTCTAATCTCATAGACTAAGTTAATCACCTCCATTGTGGTTTAAATTAAAAACTCTTCTCAGCTTTGGCCCAATACATCAACTTAGCACTTGTCTTGTTGTTGACTGGCTGATTCATTGGTTGGTTGGTCAGTTGCATGCTTATATGCAGATTTGTTTTCTTTGCTTATTGTGACTCTTGGAATGCAAAAGTCTGAGTTTTACTCATCTTTATATGCTGTGTTTAAGACATTGTAGGCACTCAATAAATCTTTGAGTGAAAGTAACCCTCAAAATGTACTTGCACAAGGATATGCAAAAATAGGTGAACATAAATTATGTGAAGACACACACACTCAAAGTTAGTCAACTTGAGTAAAACTAAGTAAACTGCAGAAAGGAACAGAGCTTCATATATGGATGGGTCAGACCCCAGAAGCAGCATCTAATTTCATGCTTGGCACGTTCCCCTGCATTCTCCTCTCCTCTGCCTTTCTGAATCCTTCCCACAACATGGCCCCACTACTCTCATTCTGTTCCCTTATCATGAAATCATTCCTTTCCCCTTTCATATTCAAAGCTCACACAGCTGATCCCCAGAGTCACTGCCTCCTCAAAAACTGTCAACATCATCCTAGATGTAAAATGAAACAATAAACCAAAATGAACGTGACCCAATAGTGAAAATTCCACATGTGACAATAGTCAGAATCGCAAAATTACTGTTCTCAGGTCTGCTGTCATTGAAGTTTTTTTTTTTTTTTTTTTTTTTTTGCCTTAACTCTAAATGTGTCACTAGTCTCAATACACACGAAAATTGGCAGGGATGTTCTGCAAACAATCTCCCTTGGAAGCCAACTAAGTAACTGGGAACATGTTAATATTAATATCAGAGCTTCAAATCCATCAATTGAGTCACAACAAAACTAGGTCCCAAGTAATGAAAGTAAGAGATGTATTTCATATTTCATTTGGAGAAATCTCTATTAGTCTTGACTCTTAACTAAGAGGTGATGGATTTTTTTTTTAATTGACTGTCTTTTTGGAATACATAGAATGTAAACACCCATCCAAAAAGCACTTACAGTATGAGTGAGAAAGAGTTGAAAGCTGAAGATTGGTGCTCCCAAACAGCTAGATCCAAAGGATCCGGCATTCACTTGGCCAAAAAGGTGCCTGAAGGAGAGATGGTTAACTCCAAGTGGACTATGAAAGAAATGAGCCCACAGCATCCCTCATCATTAGGGAAATACAAATCAAAACCACACTGAGATACCACCTCATGCCAGTCAGAGTGGATAAAATAAACAAATCTGGAGACTCTAGATGCTGGCGAGGACGTGGAGAAACGGGCACCTTCCTACACTGTTGGTGAGAATGTAAACTGGTGCAGCCCCTCTGGAAAATAGTGTGGAGGTTCCTCAAAAAATTAACAATAGAATTCCCCTATGACCCAGCAATAGCACTGCTAGGAATTTACCCAAGGGATACAGGAGTGCTGATGCATAGGGACACATGTACCCTAATGTTCATAGCAGCACTCTCAACAATAGCCAAATCATGGAAAGAGCCTAAGTGTCCATCAGCTGATTAATGGATCTAGAAGATTTGGTTTATCTATATTATGGAATACTACATGTCAATGAGAAAGAATGAAATCTGGCCATTTGTAGCAACATGGATGGAACTTGAGGGTGTTATGCTGAGCAAAATAAGACAGAGAAAGACAGATACCATATGCTTCCACTTATACGAGGATTAGGAGAAATTTAATGGAGGACCATGGGGGAGGAGAAGGGGAAAAATAGTTGCGGAGAAGGAGAGAGGCAAACCATGAGAAACTCTTGAATACTGAGAACAAACTGAAGGCTGATGGGTTTGGGGGAGAGGGGAAGAGGGGTGATGGGCATGGAGGAGGGCATTTGTTGGGATGAGCACTGGATGTTATATGGAATCCAACTTGACAGTAAACTATGAAGGAAAAAAAAAAGTCAGAACCTCCGTGGTGGCACCGAGGCATTGGGATGCTTGAAAAGTTTACCAGGTGATTCCACTATGCAGACGGTCCCAACACTCCCTTCTTCAAGGTGTAGTCTAGAACCAGCAAGCCCAGTACCACCTGGGGTTGCATGGGAAATGAGGAATCTCTGACCACTCCACTCAGAATACACACATAAGATGCCCAGGCAATGTGTCCACGCACATGGAAGCTAGAAAGGCACAAGCAGGTGCTTCTGCAGCAGGCCCTAAGATACTGCAGTTCTAACCAGCACCCAGGTAAAGCCACCCCAGTCCACAGACCATGCTTGAGAACATATTAACAGGAACAACTCTGTGCATGGCTGAGCAATCACTAGGGCTTCTGCTGTGTTCCTGTGGTCCATCTTCCTCCCTTTCACTCCATTTCCTAGTGTCAGACCCCACCCTCGCCTCTGCACACCTGTCACCTGCTTCACAGATCTCAAGAACAACTCCAGGAAGACAGTTTGGCTGTTCCTCCAAAAAGCTAAACACAGAATTACCATAGGACCCAGCAATGGCACTCCAAGGTATACACCCAAAAGAATTAAAAGCAGGGACTCAGACACTTATCTGGTGATGTTCTTGCAGCATTATTCACAACAGTCAAAACGTAGCAACAACCCAAGTGTCTATTGACATGGCAATGAGAAAGAATGAAATCTGGTCACTTGTAGCAACACAGATGGAACTCAAGGATGTTATGCTAAGTGAAATAAGTCAGGCAGAGAAGGACAGATACCATAAGTTTTCACTCATTTGTGAAACAGGAGAAACTTAACAGAGGACCATGGGGAAAGGGTAGAGGAAAAAAATAGTTAAAGAGAGGGAGGGAAGCAACCTTTGAGAGACTCTTAAATACTGAGAACAAACTGAGGGTTGATGGGGGTGGGGGAGAGGGGAGAAAAAGGTGATGGGCATGAAGGAGGGCACTTGTTGGAATGAGCACTGGGTGTTATATGAAAACCAACTTGACAATATACAAAACAAAAAAAAACACATTTAAATAAATTAATAAATAGAAAGAAGGAAAGAAAGAAAGAAAGAAACAAAGAAACAAAGAAAGAAAGAAAGAAAGAAAGAAGAAAGAAAGGAGCCTAACAACCCTGTAAAGAATATCCTCAACCCAAAATGTTTCCCCCAGCAACAGGCACAGAGTAGACAATACACATTTGCTGAATGACAAACAAATAAATTTGGAGTAAAAAAAAAAAAAAGTTTAAGTGTATAAAATGTAATTAGTTACTTTGGTAATAGTTTTCAAAATTTTGCAAGGAAAGTTTATTAAGCATTCATAAATACCAAGACAGAAACAATATTAAGATTCACAACTAAATATATTCTTTAAATTCTCTTCAACAAAAGATTTTTGAGAACTTACTGTGTCCCCAGGACTATACACAAGACTCTGGAGGATACTGAGGTAAACTGGAGGTGGTCCCTGCCACCTGAACAACTATCTGATGACAAACCCTCATGCAGCCAAGGCAGCATTATTTCTTGGCTGACCAGAGAAACAGGCCCCGCCCAACATTATGTCCCCAATACCCCTCACAGGTCTTAAATTACACTATGAAAGATTAATTCCTTTGGATCCTAAAGGTTAATTGAGTCTCTTAGCAAAGATTAAATACCCCTCGGGTAGGTATCTTTCTAATTCATTATCATCTGATATTGGACCCAAGCATTAGGCACAGAGGATGGAGGAGCCATGAGGAAGGGTTCTTAGAACCAAAGAAATTAAGAAAGTACACACCTAAGAGAATCACTAATTCACTTTATTTGTAATTTTCCTCGTTTTTTTCCTTGTTCTAACCAACTGAGACTGCTATAGAAAATTCATACAAGACAATATCAGCATCCCCTGACATTCTCTGAAATGCCTTTTCCAGTTCCTTATAGCTGGGTTTCTGGGCCTAACATCTGCATTTGCTACCCTGAGCCAGTTTAATATTAACAGGGAACGCTAATTGGGTGCTTAGTCTGGGCTAGCAAGTATTCTAAGAGCTTTACAAGCATTATCTCATGTAGACCTTATAACCATTTTATTCCCATTTTATGGGTAAAAGTTGAAGGTCAGAGAAGTTAACTAATTCATTCTAATCACCTAGCTCTAAATTGCAGGCCAGGAGTTTAATTTATTTAAATTCAATCCCAGAGCCCAAATTCTTAATTTCAATGCTATAACGCCCATAATTCAGGCTGAAATCTTACAATAGCTCTGTAAGACTGACATAAGAAGCAATGGTCCTATCCTAACCTGGGTTCAAAATCCAGTTCAATTGTGGAAACTTGTATCTTAGTGCCCTTATTGAAAAATAGAGTTAATGGGACACCTGGATGGCTCAGTCCGTTGAGCATCCAATTTTTGATTTCAGCTCAGGTCATGACCCAGGGTCATGGGATCATGCCCCATGTCCATCTCCACACTGAGCATGGAACCTGCTTAAGATTCTCTCTCTCTCCCTCTCTCTCCCACTTGCGTACTCTCTCTCTCTCTCTTTAAAATTAAAATAAAAATCAGGAGGGGGCCAAGATGGCAGAATAGCCTGGAAAGTTTTTTTGTATCTCTCATTCCTCAAATACAGCCATATCAACACTAAACTATCCTTCACACCTAGAAAACTGATTTGAGGATTAACACTACAATCTGCACAACCTGAACCACAGAACTCATCAGGTATGTGGCATGAAAAGGTGAACTTGGGGAGAAAACTGTGGAGGGCAGGAAGCTATTTTTGCTTGTAGAGAGAGGACAGAGATGGCGGAAGCATCTCCCTCCCCACCCCCTGCACCCGAAAGCAGCTAGAGCAAAAAGAGTACACAAGGCACTGAAAAAAAAGCGAAAAAGGAGAGGGTTTAAATTCCATTAAGACTCTATAAACAGGGGAATGTAGAGTCTGAAACTCCACAGCTTGATACCTGTCAGCGCTCTGGTGGGAAGGGTGAATCCCCAGGAGCAGAGACAGAGGTCCTCAGGGTCCTCAGGCCACACAGGGAGAGGCAGATCCCCTACTTGGAGGGCATTTGGTAGAGGCTCTGTAGCCTCTCCACTGGCCAAGGTCCCAGTGGACCCCAGAGAACAATGACATTCACTGGCGCCGGAACAAGGACATTAAGGGGGAAGCTTAGTACCAGATGTGTGTTGTGATTTTCCATAATCCCTGAAATGCTGCTGCTGCTGCTGCACAATCACGTAAACTTTTTCTGGGGTGAGCTGGCACCAGCTACAGTCTCTGTGCATCAGCAGCAGCACTGTCTCCCAAAAGTTCCTGGGGGCAGGCCAGCACCCGGCCATTGCTCAAGGAGACCCTCCCCCACAAGATCTGAGAGGGTCAAAGCTATAGTCCCTTAGAAGTGAGGGGTTGGGAAACACAGCTACATCTGATATAAAATTCAGGAGGGAGGTGCCACCTGGCAACCTGACAGCTTGGTCACAAACGGTGTAAAAGTAGGGAGTGGAAGGAAGCCAGAGACAAAGGAGAGGTGCACGATTGCTGGTTGGGGAGAGCACAGAGTTCTGATTCTAGAGACTGGATAGTTGGGTGACACTAGTTTCACCCCTCCCAAACATGGGCATACACTCCTGTAGGCGCCACAACAATCCAACCCCAGTAAGCTAAGCAGCACCATCTAGTGGAGAATGGAGCCATTACACTAAGCCCTGTCCAACTGGGCCAACCTTGCTCTTCAAGAACACACATCTCTCCACCTTCTTAGTTTACAGACTATAAAGTGCTTCATAATTCAACTTCTAAGGGAAATGAATGTAATTTCAGTTGTACTTCAGCCTATTTGCTGGTACATCTAATCAATTCTTTTTCTTTTCTTTTCTTTCTCTTGAATACAGAAAGAGAAAAAATTTATTTTGATTTTCCATTTCTATTAAAAATATTTTTCTTTAATTTTTTCTACTAAATTTTTTACCTTTTTGTAAATTTTTAAATTCCATTTTTTAACTTCCATCATTTCATTACATTTAATTGTATTCATTTCTTCAAATTTTCAAACATTTTCCTTTTTTTTTCCTTTTCTTATCTTTCCCTTTTTTCCCTAATCTATCAAGTTCCTTTCAACAACTGGACCAGAACACACCTAGGATCTATTTGATTTTTTGTGTTGTTTTTAATTCTTTAATTTTAATTTTATTACCTTATTAATTTCTTTTCTTCTTTCAAAATGACAAAATGAAGGAGTTTTCCCCAAAAGAAAAGAACAGGATGAAATGACAGCCAGGGACTTAATCAACATAGATACAAGCAATATGTATGAACCAGAATTTAGAATCACGATAATAAGAATACTAGCTGCAGTTGAAAACAGATTAGAATCCCTTTCTGCGGAGATAAAAGCTAGTCAGGATGAAATAGAAAGTGTTATAACTGAACTGCAATCTCAAATGGATGCCACAGAGGCAAGGATAAATGAGGCAGAGCAGCAAATCAATGATATAGAGGACAAACTTATGGAGAACAATGAAGCAGAAAAAAAGAGAGAGACTAAGGCAAAAGAGCATGATTTAAGAATTAGAGAAATCAGTGACTCATTAAAAAGGAACAACATCAAAATCATAGGGGGTCCTAAAAGATGAAGAGAGAGAAAATGGGGTAGAAGGGTTATGTGAGCATATTATAGTAGAAAACTTTCCTAACCTGGGGAAAGACACAGACATCAAAATCAGGGAATTACAAAGGACTCCCATTAGATTCAACAAAAGCCAACCATCAACAAGGCATATCATAGTCAAATTCACAAAACACTCAAACAAAGAAAGAATCATGAAAGCAGCAAGAGAAAAAAGTCCTTAACCTACAAGGGAAGACCGATCAGATTTGTAGCAGACCTATCCACAGAAACTTGGCAGGCCAGAAAGGAGTGGCAGGAAATATTCAGTGTGCTGAATGGGAAAAATATGCAGCCAGAATTCTTTTTTTTTTATTTTTTTTTTATTTTTATTTATTTCTAGGAGAGAGAGAGAGAGAGAGACAGCGTGAGCAGGGGAGGGTCAGAGAGAGAGGGAGTCACAGACTGAAACAGGCTCCAGGCTCTGAGCTGGCAGTCAGCACAGAGCCCGACGCGGGGCTCGAACCCACCAACCGCGAGATCATGACCTAAGCGAAAGTCGGACGCTCAACCGACTAAGCCACCCAGGCGCCCCGTAGCCAGAATTCTTTATTCATCAAGGCTGACATCCAAAATAGAAGGAAAGATAAAAAGTTTCCAGACAAACAAAAAATTAAAGAAGTTCATGACCACTAAACCAGCCAACCTTGCTCTTCAAGAACAACACACATCTCTCCACCTTCTTAGTTTACAGACTATAAAGTGCTTCATAATTCAACTTCTAAGGGAAATGAATGTAATTTCAGTTGTACTTCAGCCTGTTTGCTGCAAGAAATCTTAAGGGGACCCTTTGAGGGGATAATAGACAGAAAAAAAAAAAGACCAAAAGCAACAAAGTCTAGAAAGGTCTAGAAAGGACCAGAGAATACCACCAGAAACTTCAACTCTACAGGCAACATAATGGCAATAAATTCATATCTTTCAGTACTCACTGTAAACGTCAATGAACTAAATGCTCCAATCAAAAGACATGGGGTAACAGAATGGATGAGAAAACAAGATCCATCTATATGCTGTTTATGAGAGACCCACTTTAGACCTAAAGATACCTTCATATTGAAAGTAAGGGGATGGAGAACCATCTATCATGCTAGTGGTCGCCAAAAGAATGCCAGAGTAGCCATATTTATATCACACAATCTACACTTTAAAATAAAGACTGTAACAAGAGATGAAGAAGGGCATTATTTCTTAATCAAGGAGTTCAGGCACCTAGAAGACCTAACAATTATAAACATTTATGCTACAAATGTGGAGGTACCCAAATACATTAAATCAATTAATCACAAACATAAAGAAACTCATTGATAATAATAACATAATAGTAGCGGACTTCAACTCCCCACTTACACCAATGGACAGATCATCTAAACAGAAAATCAACAAGGAAACAATGGCTTTGAATGACACACTGGACCAGATGGACTTAACAGATATATTCAAAACATTTCATCCTAAAGCAGTGGAATACACATTCTTCTCTAGTGCACATGGAACGTTCTCTAGAATAGATCACATACTGGGACACAAATCGGCCCTCAATAAGTACAAAAAGATTGCGATCATACCATGCATATTTTCAGACTACAATGCTATGAAACTCGAAATCAACCACAAGAAAAACTGTGGAAAGATAACAAATACTTGGAGACTAAAGACCATCCTACTAAAGAATGAATGGGCTAATCAAGAAATAAAAATAAGAAATTAAAAAGTACATAGAAGCCAATGAATATGATAACACCGCAGCCCAAAACCTCTGGGACGCAGCAAAGGCGGTCATAAGAGGGGAGTATAGAGCAATCCAGGCCTTCCTAAAGAAGGAAGAAAGGTCTCGGATACACAACCTAGTCTTACACCTCAAAGAGCTGGAAAAAGAACAGCAAATAAGACACAAAACCAGCAGAAGACAGGAAATAATAAAGATTAGAGCAGAAATCAATGCTATCAAAACCAAAACATAAATAAATAAATACATAAACAAACAAACAAACAAACCCAGTAGAACAGATCAAAGAAACCAAAAGCTGGTCCCTTTTTAAAAACATTTTTTTAATGTTTATTCATTTTTGAGAGGGAAAGAGAGAGCAAGAAAGAGCGTACACTAGTGGGGGAGGGGCAGAGAGAGAGGGAGACACAGAATCTTAAGCAGGTCTCAGGCTCCGAGCGGTCAGCACAGAGCCCAACATAAGGCTTGAACTCATGAACTGTGAGATCATGACCTGAGCCAATGATGAACACTTAAACAACTGAACCATCCAGACGACCCAGAAGCTGGTTCTTTGAAATAATTAACAAAATTGATAAACCCCTAGCCAAACTGATCAAAATGAAAAAGGAAAAGACACAAATACATAAAATCAAGAATGAAAGCGGAGAGATCACAATCAATACAGCAGAAATACAAACAATAATAAGAGAATATTATGAGCAATTATAATTATAAAATGCACAATCTGGAAGAAATGGACAAATTCCTAGAAACATATAAACTACCAGAATGGAAACAGGAAGAAATAGAAAATTTGAAAAGACCCATAACCAGTAAAGAAATCGAAATAGTAATCAAAAATCTCCCAACAAACAAGAGTCCAAGGCCAGATGGCTTTCCAGTGGAATTCCACCAAATATTTAAAGAAGAGTTAACACCTAGTCTCTTAAGCTATTCCAAAAAATAGAAATGGAAGGAAAACTTTCAATCTCTTTCTATGAAGTCAGCATTACCTTGATTCCAAAACCAGACACAGAGCCCACAAAAAAGGAGAACTACAGACGAATTTCCCCGATGAACATGGATGCAAAAATCCTCAGTAAGATACTAGCCAACTGGATCCAACAATACATTAAAAAAACTTATTCCCCACGACCAAGTGGAATTTATAACTGGGATGCAAGGTTGGTTCAATATTCACAAAACAATCAATGTGATTCATCACATCAATAAAAGAAAGGACAAAAATCACATGATCCTCACAATAGATACAGAGAAAGCATTTAACAAAATACAGCATCCTTTCTTGATAAAAACCCTCAAGAAATAAGGGATAGAAGGATCATACCTTAAGATCACAAAAGCCATGTATGAAAGACCCAACACTAATATCATCCTCAGTGGGAAAATACTGAGAGCTTTCCTCCTAAGGTCAGGAACATTACAGGGATGTCCACTCTCACCACTGTTATTCAACATAGTATTGGAAGTCTTAGCCTCAGCAATCAGATAACACA
This sequence comes from Hyaena hyaena, assembly GCF_003009895.1. NCBI lineage: Eukaryota > Metazoa > Chordata > Mammalia > Carnivora > Hyaenidae > Hyaena > Hyaena hyaena. The sequence goes on along the minus strand of NW_024081313.1, from coordinate 138,413 downwards.
AAGAAATAAAGTCATCGAAATTGGCCAGAAGGGAGTCAAATTTTCACTCTTTACAGATGACATGATACTCTATGTGGGAAACTCAAAAGATTCCACCAAAAAACTTCTATCACTGATCCATGAACTCAGAAAAGTTGCAGGATATAAAATCAATGCACAGAAATCAGTTGCATTGCTATACACCAATAATGAAGCAAGAGAAAGAGAAATCAAGGAATCAATCCCATTTACAATAGCACCAAAAACCATAAAATACCTAGGAATAAATCTAACCAAATAGTGAAAACTCTATACACTGAAAACTATAGAAAGCTCATGAAAGAAATTGAAGACACACACACACAAAAAAAAAATGGAAAAATATTCCATGATCCTAGATAGGAAGAATAAATACTGTTAAAATGTCAATACTACCCAAAGCAATCTACATATTCAATGTAATACCTATCAAAATAACACCAGCATTCTTCACAGAGCTAGAGCAAATAATCTTAAAATTTTTATGGAACCAGAAAAGTTCCCAAATAACCAAAGCAATCTTGAAAAAGAAAACCAAAGCTGGAGGCATCACAATCCCATACTTCAAGCTGAGTTACAAAGCTGTAATGAATAAGACAGTATGGTACCGGCACAAAAACAGACACTCAGATCAGTGGAATAGAATAGAGAACCCAGAAATGGACCCACAAATGCATGGCCAACTAATCTTTAACAAAGAGGGAAAGAGTACCCAATGGAATAAAGACAGTCTCTTCAGCACATGGTGCTGGGAAAACAGGACAGCAAAATGCAGAAAAATGAACCTGAACTACTTCCTTACACCATACACAAAAATAAACTCAAAACGGATGAAAGACCTAAATGTAAGACAGGAAGCCATCAAAATCCTTGAGGAGAAAGCAGGCAAAAACCTCTTTGATCTTGGCCGCAGCAACTTCTTACTCAACACGTCTCTGGAGGCAAGTGAAACCAAAGCAAAAATGAACTACTGGGACCTCATCAAAATAAAAAGCTTTTTCACAGAAAAGGAAACAATCAGCAAAACTAAAAGGCAATAGATGGAATGGGAGAAGATATTTACAAATGACATGTCAGGTAAAGGGTTAGTATCCAAAATCTATAAAGAACTTATTAAGCTCAACACCCAAAAAAACAAACAATCCAGTAAAGAAATGGGCAAAAGACAGGAATAGACACTTCTCCAAAGAAGACATCCAGATGGCTAACCAACACATGAAAAAATGCTCAACATCACTCATCAGGGAAATACAAATCAAAACCACATTGAGATACCCCTCACACCTGTCAGAATGGTTAACATTAACAACTCAGGCAACAACAGATGTTGGCAAGAATGCAGAGAAAGAGGATCTCTTTTGCACTGTTGGTGGGCATGAAAACTGCTGCAGCCACTCTGGAAAACAGCATGGAGGTTCCTCAAAAAATTAAAAATAGAACTACCCTATGACCCAGCAATTGCACTACTAGGTATTTATCCAAGGGATACATGTATGCTGTTTTGAAGGGACACATGCACCCCAATGTTTATAGAAACACCATCAACAATAGCCAAAGTATGGAAAGAGTCCAAATGTCCACCAATGGATGAATGGGTAAAGAAGATGTGGTATATATATACAATGGATTATTACTCAGCAATCAAAAGGAATGAAATCTTGCCATTTGCAACTATGTGGATGGAACTGGAGGCTATTATGCTAAGCAAAATTAGTCGGAGAAAGACAAATATCATGACTTCACTCATATGAAGACTTTAAGAAACAAAACAGATGAACATAAGGGAAGGGAAGCAAAAATAATATAAAAACAGAGAGGGGTACAAAACATAAGAGACTCGAGGCTCCTGGGTGGCTCAGTCAGTTGAGCGTCCAACTTCGGCTCAGGCCATGATCTCACAGTTCATGGGTTTGAGCCCCACATCAAGGCTCTGTGCTGACAGCTCAGAGCCTGGAATCTGCTTCAGATTCTGTGTCCCTCCCTCTCTCTCTGCACCGTCCCTGTCATGGTCTGTCTCTCTCTGTCTCAAAAATAAATAAAACATTAAAAAAATTAAAAAGGTGTGCCTGGGTAGCAGTTGGTTAAGCGTCCGACTTCGGCTCAGGTCTCACGGTTTGTGGCTTCGAGCCTCGCGTCAGGCTCTGTGCTGACAGCTAGCTCAGAGCCTGGAGCCTGTTTCAGATTCTGTGTCTCCCTCTCTCTCTGACCCTCCCCCGCTCACGTTGTCTTCTCTCTCAGAAATAAATAAAACATTTTTTTTAAAAACCATAAGAGACTCTTAAATATAGAGAACAAACAGAGGGTTGCTGGAGGGAATGTGGGAGGAGGGGATGGGCTACATAGGTAAGGGGCTTAAGGAATCTACTCCTGAAAATCATTGTGTACCATGTGCTAACTAACTTGGATGTAAATTATTAAAAAAATAATAAGTTACAGAAAGTAAAAAAATAAGATAAAAATGTCTAAAAAAATAGGTGATGAGGATTAAAGAGGGCACTTGCTGTAATGAGCACAGGGTGATGTATGGAGGAGTTGAATCACTATCTTGTACACCTGAAACTAATATTACACTGTATATTACCTAACTGGAATTTAAGTTAAAACTCTAAAAAATGTTTTAGTTAAATTAAAATAAAAATCTAAAATGAGAGGTCATAAAATGTCATGTAAGAGCATGTGAAAATCAGATGAGCTTATGAAAAAAGTGTTTGGCACAGAGTAAGGATGCTATAAATAGTAGCTATAAGCTATAAACTGTCCCTGCTCCTGCTTTGTTCTGGTGATGCTACTGTTAGCCAGCAGGAGTCACTCAAGGCTCCACTCCCTGCCTCTCACACCATCTAGTTCTCAGCCTGTACATTCAAATCTCCTGGGGATAAATACATACTCGCATCCATACATACATAGATACATACTTGTGCATGTGTGTGTAATTTATATATACATATATGCATGTGTGTATATATTTGCATGCATATATGCATATGTGTACTGTGTGGGTATATATATATACACACACACGTCCAGGGCTAGGAGCCTGGATATCTATTTTTTAATGCTTCCCAATTTCCTCTAATGAGCAGCAGAATTGAATGCCACTGTAAACAAAGAACTTCTAAAAAGGGCCTAGGCCATGGATCCTTGGAGTTGAAACAGCAAGGAAATGGATGTTTCTCAGTAAAAAGCAAAGCAATTAAAAGTTCTAGTACCCAAGTGGCATGGGATCCAACTTAGGGAATCTTTCATTTTAATAGGAACTCCCTTTCTATAAGAGCCCTTTCTTGGCTTTTTACTAAAAATCCTAGCCATAATCAGGCCTTGGACTCTGAGCTTGCCTCTGCTCTCAGTCACCACCTTCCTACAACCTAGATTCCCTGAGATGAAGCCTTGATTACCACTGGAACATTTCCCTGTCCCTAGTGCTGTCTTTAGCTAGCCCTGGTTACAGGCTGAAGTGATCCTCAGATGCCACTCCTTCACCCCCATGGCTGACCTTCCAGCATCAGCCCCAGCATGCCAGACAGATGCCCCACTTCAATACTCCCCACAAGCATGACAAAGATCAACAGCTCAGTCTTGCTTCAAGTAAAATCCCCTTTAAATTCTGGTCTGGGACAAGACTCCTAGAACAAGAGTCTCTTTCTCTAAAAGCAAAAACAAATTCATATTAGACTTTGTTTAGGTCTGTTAGCGCTTGATGATACACTCACAATTCAAAATCCTATCCTTGTCCACCCTGAGTTCAGCTGAGAAGGTCATTAGCCTCCCCAGATGGGCCTGCTGCCCTCATAATGCAGGAGTCAAATATTCCCTACCCTGTTCCTTTCCCAGATTCTTCAGTTTCTCATTCATTATTTCCCCAAACTATGAAAGACCCACAGAGAAAAGCATGCTCACTACCCACCCCCTGCCCTGAATTTGGAATCCAAACAGTTAAAAAATTGTCTGGATACAAAGAAGAGATTTACATTTTTTCATAAGATGGCTGCATTTACACACTTGTCACACAAAAGAGGCTGAGCATATACATTTACCAAATTTGGCAGCATTTCACTCTATGACTGAAAACAAACATGATAAATTTCTCCTCCAGAGATAATTTTGGTGATGTGTATAGGCCACTGAAAATGAGGATGTTATGACTTTAGTGCTGCAATAATATATGGTAGTAATTATATTAACAAGGGAAATTACATCCTTTTTCAGCAATTTCAGCTCATATCACCCACATGAATAGTGGGCAACAGCAAAAAATGCTGAAATAGTGCTAGGGAAATAGGGGGAGCAATATCTGCTGAATTTAGAACCTACTTTAATCACTTTTTAAAATGTATTGAGCACCTACTATGTGCCAGGCACCATATGAGCACCGTGAGTAATGAATCTGACACAGTCCAGACTTTAAGGAGCCTCCCACATAATAAAGGAGATAAGACATGCACATAAATCATCATACTACCAGGTGAGAGGTGATAAAAAAAGAGGTACAGAGAGAGTCCTGTGAGGTTTAAAAAACGAAGTTGTTACTTCTAGGTGAAACTATGATGAAGCTCTGGCCTGCCCAGAAAGCCATCAGATGCCCAGAAGTGACAGCAAGCAGGACTCCACAGTTTTCCAGCATTGAGATAAACTACAACCAATTAACACTGGAAATTCTGCCCAGTGACCTGGCCCCAGAGAGCATCCACCAGAATGTTCCACAGCTGAATAACCATGAAAGCAAACCACATATTCCATGGCTCCAGAAATCCTTCAGAAGAGTCTTTTGCCAGAACTTATAAATGTATGGATTGATGAACGATAGAGATTAAATGCATGAGCAAAACTCCATAATTCATTTTGAAATTTTATTGGAACCAAATTCAAGATACACACTCTGTTCTACAAATTCAATGAGCTTTTGTTTTTTTCCTCCCATGTGCAAGGAAATAAGAGGGATTCCAAGAAAAATAAGATACAGGCAAGATTCTGAAGGAAATCAGAATTTCATAGAGGAAAGGGAAACATATAAAATAATTGTAAAGATAATCTTCTGCTTTATCAACATGATTCGTTGGAAGGGGTATGTGGCTTTAACTCACACAGACCTGAGCTGGATTCTACTTTGCAGCCTACCAGCTGGGTGACCTAAAGAAGAATCATTGACTCTCTAGGTTAACATTCTTTTATCTGTAAGGTATTTAAATCATAGGAGTGTGGTAAGGATTAAGTGATATAATATCATGAAAGCATTTGTCTAATGCCTACAAATGTCTAATGAATCTGTTGAATAATATAAATCAGAAAACTGGGAAGTGTCAGAAAAAGTTATAAACAAAAACATAAGGTTATTGTCAAAGAGAGAGCAGATCTCCAAGTCGGAGGGACCAGGAAATCTTCATGAAGAAGGTGTCATTTGAACAGGACCCTCAGGGCAGTGATTTGTCACTATACAGTCTACTTTGGCTGACAGGGATGGGGTGAGCAAGGTGGGACTAAGATATGACATTAGTATTTTGTATTTAAAATGTTACATGTGAAAAATACTTAGCTGACTGATTCATTCTAAGTGACTCAGCAGCTTAACACATATAGCCCCCAAATACCAGGCCACATAATTGAAAATCCAATGGTGCCCAAGCCAAGGAACACTAGGCAAGGCAGAGTACGGCAATTCTTCCAGAATATAAAAAAAAAGAGTTTGAAAAGCTGCATAACATCTATAACATAATTTTTAAATTCAAACAAAAGGCCAACCCATTCCATCAATATTGAAGTAAGAATGCTATAACACATTGGGAAACAGAACTCAGAAGCATAATGAAGGAATAAGATAACATAATCAAGTGGAATTTACTCTGGAATTACAGGGAATGCTAGGATTAAGTATTAGGAGATCTATTCATAAAATTCTGTTTAGTTAAGAGGATCAAAGAAAAAACATTATCATCTCCATGAGTGCTAAAAAGTCATTTGTTAAAATGTACTATCTATTCTTAATTTCAAAAGAAAAATATGATAGAATATGGATGCTTCATTAATATGATAAATATATAAATATATACCTCAACCCAAAAGTTAATATCACAATTAATGAAGAAATAAATTTCCATTAAAGTCTGAAACAAATACCCCTGTGCCTCTTATATTTCGTATTACCCTGGATCACCTGGCTAGTCAACAAATGTTGGTTCCAAATCTTGGGAGTTCCCTGGGTGAAATTCCAAATTGGCCCACACAAAGGAAGGTCAAGGAGAGATCAAAGAAAGAGGGAGCCCACTCCTGACTGGTAGGTGGCAGTTTTAATAAGCAACGGAATTTACATACGAGGCTTGTCTCAGGGGGTCCACAAGATGCATAGGCTGCACCTGTCTGCCTAATCTTAAAAGTTTATATAGCCTTACCTGGGTTCATTCACATATACCACCAGCTGATCTCAACACAGTTCTATCGCAAGGCTGTGTCTTTAGGGCAGCTTCTAGTGTTGGCAGGTCGGGGGGGGGGGGGGGGGGGGGGGGGGGGGGGGGGGGGGGGGGGGGGGGGGGGGGGGGGGGGGGAGTGAGGAGCTTCTGACTGTATGGGTCCAGCTGACAGGTCAACTGGAATCATGTCCTCTCAGTAACCTCCTCCAACAATGAAATTAGGTAACAGAAGTAAGAGAGAAAAATTATAAAAGAAAAAGTAAAACTATCATGATTTGCAAGTAAGATGATTGCCTGGAAATCCAAGAAAATCAACTGAGAAAGGTTGAGATACCAGTGCTTGTACTAAGAGAATGCAATAGAGTAATGCTCCAAAAAAATGAATATATGGAAATCAATAGCCTTTATGCACATACAACAATTAGAAGAAATCATGGAAGGAAATTTACAAAAGTAACACAAAAACTGTAAAATACCTATGGATAAATTTAACAAGAAATGTGCGGGAACTATACAAAACAGTTTTACGCAGTACTTAAAAATAAGTCCCACAAAAATGATTTAAGCTAATGGAAAGGCATTCCATGTTCTTGAAAGTCTTAATTATCATAAAGATATTAATTCTCATCAAGTTAATATAAAAATTTACACAAACCCAAAAATCTACCAAAAAGATTTCTTTTAGAACTAAAATGACTGATTCTTAAGTTAATAAGAAAAAAAGAATAGTAGAAACTTCTGGGGAGGGGGGGAAATCATTTAAAAGACAAAGGATACTTATCTCACAATTTCCACAAAAATAGGTCCCCAAAAGATCAAAGATTTAAAGGTGAAAAATAAGACCCTAAAAGAAATAGAAGAGAAGATAGGGAGGTATTTTATTTTTTACTTTTTATTATCTTCAAGTAGGGAGGGCCTTTTTAAAGCACAGTTTTTAAAATTCCAAGAGTCACAAATGATTAGTAAGTCTAACTACATAAGAATATGTAAAACCTTTGTATGGAATTGCGTAAAAAAAAAAAAGAAGTAAAAAAATATGAGAAAAACTTTTGCTACTCATAATAAAACAAAAGATAATTTTCCTAATATATGAAAAGTATTGACACATCAGTAAGAAAAAGATGAATAACCCAAAAGAAAAATGGGCAAAAGATATGAACAGTTAACTAGACAGAAAATATGGATAGCAATATAAATATATGAAAAGCTGTTTATCTTACCCATAATAAAAGAAATGTAAATTCAAACTACTACTAGATATTATTTTTCACCCCGCAGATTGGTAAAAATCAGTAACGTTTGATAAAATACTCTTTTAACAAGGATGTGACGGAACAGTCATTTTCTTACATTTCTGATGAGATTGCAAATTGCCACACTCACTAAGGAGAGGAACTGGGCAATCTCTATCAAAAGTTACAATGCCGGGGTGCCTGGGTGGCTTAGTCAGTTAAGCGTCCGACTTTCCCTTAGGTCATGATCTCGTGGGTTCGAGCCCCGCGTCGGGCTCTGTGCTGACTGCCAGCTCAGAGCCTGGAGCCTGTTTCAGTCTGTGACTCCCTCTCTCTGACCCTCCCCTGCTCACGCTGTCTCTCTCTCTCTCCTAGAAATAAAATAAAAACATTTAAAAAAAAAAAGTTACAATGCCTATACCGTTTGATACAACAACTGGATCTCTAAGGAATTGATCCTGCAGACAATATAAATAAAACCATACATTCAGAGATATGTGCTACGGTATGAATTCTTTAGCATGAGCAAAACGGGTCCCTTTTGACTGCTTGAGAAGTCTCTCCATATCCCATTCACACAATGGATTTATTAAAGAGCAGGAAAGCACCTCTGTCACAAAGGATCTGGCACTCAGCATACCATGTACCCATTGTAACCCTAAACATCTGCTCATATGCTTAACACCGTTCAGGTGCCAAGGAAAAGCATCTCCGTGTTTTTAGATCTTTAAGAAACATGCAATTCTATCTAAATACAGTGGAAATTTGTGGGTGGTCCCTCTGCCAGCCTCAGAAATGACTACTGTCTTGGGGAACAGGAAAGATGTGGTGGGAAGCATTTATGTAAAAGCAAAGACAAATTAAGTTGTCAAACATTCCTCTCAGATAGCAGGAATGCAGTAGGATCTTACATTCTTTTTTTAAAACAAAGCTGGGCATACATTTCCTTACGTTGCATGTTTTGGGTTTGTTTTTTTTTTTGATGTTTAAATTATGAGAGTATCCACAGTTTCTGAGTAATGATTGAGAAACATTGGCCAACATAAATAATTAATATGACTTCTAATTGTGGCATGTATGGATTCCTTACAGTTTGGCCAGTGGATAGACTTTGAATACCAGAATGAAAAGCCTTACTTTTATGCTAAGTGAGATTTAATTTAAATTAAAACATTTTTACTAATATAAAACTATTATTTTATTAATAACATTTGTAATTTAAAAATTTAAATGAAATTTATTATATTTCAGAAAATAAATATGCAAAAAATTTAACTATACTTAAATTGTTTTTAATATTCAATCATTAAAATTTCCATTGCCTTTATGTTTAGATGGTTATTTTAAAAGAAAAATAACTTTTCGGGGCATCTGGGTGGCTCAGTCGGTTAAGCGTCCAGCTTCAGTTCAGGTCATGATCTCGTGGTCTGTGAGTTTGAGCCCTTTGTTGGGCTCTGTGCTGACAGTTCAGAGCCTGGAGTCTGCTTTGGATTCTGTGTCTCCCTCTCTCTCTGCTCCTTCCCCGCTTATACTCTCTCTCTCTCTCAAAAGTAAATAAACATTAAAAAAAGAAAAGAAATAAAAGAAAAATAACTTTTCAAAGACATAAAAATGAATTTTAATTGATCAATGTTTTATTTTTTTAATGTTTTATTTATTTCTAAGAGAGAGAGACAGTGTGAGCAGGGGAGGGTCAGAGAGAGAGGGAGATAGAGAATCCGAAGCAGGCTCCAGGTTCTGAGCTAGCTGTCAGCAGAGAGCCCGATGTGGGGCTCAAACCCACAAACCATGAGATCATGACCTGAGCCGAAGTTGGACGCCTAACCGACGGAGCCACCCAGGCGCCCCTGATCAATGTTTTAGACTTAATGTTAATTCATATTTGGTGAAAAGGCACCCAAATTTTACACACCTTGAATACAATTACATTTTTAATCCTAAAATCATTTTTGTCACTAGAACACAATTATATGCAAATCTTGATTAAAATAATATAATTAGTAATTTTTTAAATAAAAGTAACAAGAATTAATTTTGTATACTATGTAGATAATTAATGATGAAATATATACTTTATTTTTATTATTAATCCGAAATTGGTACTCCATCACCAGAATAGCCAGACATATACAATCATAATTAATTTCATCCTTTATATGTTGCCAACTTTCAGTTATGTAATAAACATGGCTTTATACACATTTTTCCATTTCATATTATAGAAGTATATTTGTCAAAGTAAAGGGATAGGCCATATTTTAGTTAATAGTTTGTGAGCTTGATTTATAATTTATAAATACTTAGATATACCGTGGGAGGGCTCCATTTGTACTATATTTTTTAATGTTTATTTATTTTTGAGAGAGAGAGAGAAACAGAGCACGAATGGGGAGGGGCAAAGAGAGAAGGAGACAAAGAATCTGAAGCAGGCTCCAAGGTCTGAGCTGTCAGCACAGAGCCTGACTCAAGGCTCAAACCCACGAACTGTGAGATCATGACCTGAGCCGAGGTCAGACACTTAACCACTGAGCCTAAATGTCCATTAACATGGCATTTGCTAAATGTATTATGTGTAAAATCTTTTAAAGGATATATGTGTGTTTGTCCATGAGAGACTCTTGAATGCTGACAAAAACTGAGGACTGATGGATGTGGGGGGGAGGGGGGGATGGGCATGGAGGAGGACACTTGTGGGGATGAGCACTGAGTGTTGTGGAAACTAATTTGACAATAAACTATTTGTAAAAAAAAAAAAAAAAAAAAGGATATATGTGTGTTTGTGTGTGGGTGAATGTATATAATCCTTAGAATGATACACAAGAAACTGTTAGCAACAGTTGCCTCTGAAAAATTAGATCTTGAGAGTAAAGACTGCATGTAGTACACAGTGGTACCCCTAGAACTAGAAGAGTTGCCCTACACATAACAGATGCTAAATAAATAAATATGTGTGGAATGAATGAACTAATTGAAAGGGAAAAATTAGCTGTTGAGCATTTCACTAATTATCCTTTGGTATATATTGCATTTTGAACCATATACGTGTTTTCCTAATTTGGGGAGGGGGAAATCCAATGACAGATAAATTTTAACATTCCAAGTAGCTTGACATTATCATCTCAGAACCAAATAATATCCAATTTTTATGTCAGGCTCTGTATAGTTAATCATATATTCTATCATATGCACAGTGTGGCTCGTTCAAGGTAGGTAGAGAAGATGTTATTATCTCTAATTTATATATTTAAAACTTGCCCAAAGTCAGGAAACTGATGCTAAAGTCTGTTCACTTTTCATTGTCTACACGGCTGTTGTATAAACACATTCATGGGCAACCCTTCACATTGCTCTGAAAAGACAGCTTTGCTCTATGGAAGAGAGAGCCAACTCACACTCTAAATGGTTGGCATCCATTAATATTATGGAATCCACTAAAGTTGAGTTTGTGGCCAGTTCCAAGTTCACAGTTTATGAAGAGAAAGAGGAAATGTATCTTGTCTTCTCTATTGTTTATTTTTATAGTGTCCTGTGTTCAGAAATAAACTTTGTTATATAATTGCAGTAAAATGTTATAGGATTTGCCTGAAAATTCTCTCCTTAGGTAACAAAGCTTTCTGAAAAAAATTTTACTTTACTTTTATATTTTTATCTCTTTAATCCACTTCCCTATGACCTTTTTGTTCAGAGAAATCATGTTTATTACCCCATTTTGACATTTTTCAATGTTACATTAGTTTCTGGTATAACCACATAGGGATTCAGCACATCTATATGTTTATATTATGCTTACCACAAGTGTAGATACCTCCTACCATACAACACTATTACAATACCATTGACACATTTCCTGTGCTATACCTTTCATCCCTGTGATTTATTCATTCCCTATCTGGAAGCCTGTACCTGCCATTTCCTATGACTTTTTATTTAAAATGTTCCACTTTTTTCAAGATTACATTATCACATTTTCCTTAATTCTATAATCTTTTCAACTTCCTCATCCTTTATGCAGTGTCCTTTTGTATCTTTTTATTTTCAAGTCCTTTTCATGTTTTCTTCCTTTTGTTTTATTTCCATGGAAGCTCTTAGTATCATCTTCGTCTTTATTTTTAGGTTTCTGCACTGAAGCCTGACCTAACAGTGAGGCAATAAAAAGAGAAAGGGCTACAGCCATACTGAGTGAAAAGTGAGAGACAGGTGTGAAAGAGGGAAGAAAGAAAAAGACTGGACAAAGTTCTGATTGTCTTTTTGGTCTCCAGGATATAATATCTTTGAAGATGAAAAATACAATGTTTATACCTATACCTATATAAAAATGTGACTTGCAGAACATTGAAATGCCAAGAAAATGGGTTCCTTTAATTAGAATGTTGGGTCAATGTCCAGTGGATTGAGTCAAATTTACTTTGAAGGCATGAGTGAAAGTATCTCCCTGTAGGAGGCCAAACTTGACAAATTAACTCTGTCTTCATCTTGAAACAAACTCACCAGTAAGTGAAATTCAGAATTCTGCTTGAAGTTTGTTAATGTTGACTTAGATGAAGCAAGCCTACGTTCCTTAAAGATCTCCAAAGCAAGGTATCTATTTGATAAATCAGTAAGAATGGCCACTGTATGATTCTCAGGCAGCAAGATCAACAAGCAATCAATATTAAAAATTCTGACAAATAGCTGTTCCTATTTCTATTTAATAGGCATTTTCGTATTTCAGATCGAGCTATTTACTCACCCTCTTTCCTTGGAGCTCATCCTGGTTTGATTTATCTTTCACTTATCTATCTGTTTCTAGTCTATCTATAATTCTACCCCAAATATCCCATAACCCCTAGAGCATCTACAGATCAAAAATGAACAACTAAAATAAGAGATGAATTTCTGCTGAATGAGAACATGTATATTTTATAAAGTTTTTATTGGCTTCACAGCAAACTAAACTAAACCTGAAAATTTCATCTCCCAAAAACACTAAGAGAAAAAGTGATGAGGTTGTGTGTACATGTGTGGGTGTCTGTGCGTGTGTGTGTGTGCATGTGTGTGTGTGCGTGTGTGTGTGCATGTGTGTGTGTGTGCCATGAAGAAGTAGAAAGGAGAAAAATCAGGAAAACAGACAATTTTTTATCTACCTGGCACTAAATACCTAGTTACTTGCAAATATGTATAATTAAACTTTTTATTTAAAAAAATGAAAATCTGAGTGTAATATATAGCAAATGGGGATGACTTTCCCTTGGCTTGAAACTCTTTGTTTTCATTTACTTCTTTTCCTTTCCTTGCCTGCCAGCTTTCGCCTTCATTTTGCTATTCCTATCTAGTATTTCCTAGATGTCTGTTCAGTTTAATTTATCCAAATGTCATACCCAATAAGTTGTTGAATTTCCACTCCATTCCTGCTGAATTATTGTATTACTTTTAAATAACTTGCATCTGCTCTTGATTCTCCCATCTGCTTTTCTTCCTCTTCGCTTTCTCATCAGGAGGCCTGGTTGGAGGTAAGGGATGTTGGCCAGGCACTCCTGATTTTCCAATTTTGAACCACTGACACAAACTTAGTCATCCTTTCTGAATCTTTCTGAAAAAGCTGGCCCCAGGCAAATTTGTAAAGTAGGTCAGATATATGAGTGTCACCACACACACTTTTAGTACTTTTTCATTTATGTGTCAGCCTCCTGCAAAGGCACCCCACACTCTGGACCTTCTGGTTTTGTCCTTTTAACTCCCATCCTTAAAAAGTAGGTGCCTAGTGTCCCTTTCTCCATTGCGTCATTTCTAGAAGAAATCTGGTAGGAAAATTCCACCAACATGTTACTCATAGACAATAAAAATGTAATAGTTTATCCTCCACAGAATGAGTTTCAAGATTTATGTTTCTGTGTTCTGTTGTTAATACAGGTATGGGGAGGGGCACACCAGAAAAGTAACCAGCTGTAACTGATTTGAGGCACTTAAAAGCAGAGTTGGCTGCTCTCTTAAGCTCTAGAATTTGATGGCATTTTTCAAAAAGAAAAGAAAACTACCATTTCCCAAGTTTTTACTATATGCCAGATACAAGCTAAATTTCATGCCCATTTTAACAAATGAGAAGCTAGGAGACTTCCTCAAGGTGAAAAAATCATATGGCTATAAGAAGTAGAGATAGGAGAGATGGCTACAAGAAATACAGATACTCAGTATAACCTAGCAGCAGAGTCCAACACTCTGTCCACTACACCATGCCACTCCTTGGGCTTGGAGCCACAGACTGTTAACATCTCCTCTGGTTGGGGGTTCCAAACATGCAACACGTATTAAGTGAACACCTTTCATGTGTCAAGTCAAAGCTGGAAGTGAGAAGCAGCTTGGCATGTGTGGTGACGTAGATTGTAGCAAGAGCATAAGGTCTGGATCACAGATATGACCCAAGAATGATCAGCTGTGACACCATTTTGAAGGCTTTGTGTATATGCTATGGAACTCAGACTTGACATCAAAGATATCGAGGATCCCTTAAGGGATGGGCAGAGTTGAGTTCTAGCTTCATCATTCTGGAACAGGAGACATTCAGGCTTTGTGAGGGACAAACTTGAAGAAGGGTAACTAGCTGGGAAGCTACATTGCAGCTACCTAAGCAAGAGATGACAGTGGGCTCTAAGATGGCAATGGAGAGGGGAAACTATATTAAAAAGGTAAAACTGTAGAACATGGTGACCACTTGATAACAGGAATAGAGGAGAGAATGTAATCAAAGATATTCATGTTTCCTTTATGTTTGTCCTGAAGTCCCACATTCTTTTTTCCAACTCAAAGGAAACTATTGTAATAAACTGGGGTGCCACAGAGTGAATTCCCAAGTTGAATTTATAAATGTCTGAGGCTGGCAAAATTTTGCCTAACTTGACCAGTAATGTATTTGCTAAGCATTGTTTATGACCACAAAATATTGCACCCACACAATTAAAGTATAATTTAGCCTTAGGAAAGGGCTAGGATCCTCTTCTTTGGAAAACTCTTTACCTACCTCAAGAAGTGTTCCTGACAGAGACAATCTTTATAATTCTTGATTATGTTTACAGCAATTTGATTTTAAAAATCATTCTAAAGACAGATATTTCCATAGTAAATATTCCCAGCTGCTATCTTTGGAAGAAGTAATTTGATCAGTGGTACTGTTGAATTGCATTACAATTGGTTTCTTCAAATAACATATCTTACCTACATAAAGAAAAAAGAAATCATAAACTAATGTCTAGCTGATCTGCTTGGCCCAAAAGTATAGGCAGGATGGGGTTAACAAGTTGTTTGTGGAGAAATAACAGGGAGTGATGAGCTCTCAAATTTTGATGTTTATTAAAGAGTTTATTGGAATCTCATAGAGCAGTAAAAATGATCTAATAAAACAAATAAGATTAAGCAGTTCCAGTAAACAAAATTATAATAAAATTCCAGAAGCATAGATGCAAACCATTTTTATTTTTTTAATTCTTGCAAAAAACTTATATTAATATTTCCAAATCTTATAAAGAGTTTTAGAATTAGGACCCCATTTGATAATGGGCATAACTGCTCTAACCACGATCATGTCATTTATGAATTCATTTAATGGGACTATTTAGTCACGTTAGCAAACTTTCTAAAGGCAATAACTTTTCCTGACCTGAGATAAGGGAAAAACTGCTGAAAATCGATCAACAATAAATGGTGTATGCTGGCACAGTTTTGTTGGAAAATAAAAACCAAGTAAATAAGCTTGAGTTGAAGAGAAGAGGTGGGGGTTGGGTTAAACAGGGAAAAAAACAACTTTCTAAAGGAAGAAAGGCTTGCAGAACAAACGTATTAGACCTTAGGAGATGTTACCATCCGCCTCCTTCCTTGCAAACCTTTCTAAAGGGAGCAAATGGTTGCAGAGGAATTATAAGCAGACAGGGCCATGAATAGCCTCCAGGGAGTCTCATATCTAGCATGGCCCAGAAGCAGTAAAATGATTATTTTGGTCAAAAAAGTCCTAGGTAACAGAACAACCAGCCTGAAGGAGCTAAATGGACAGAAACAAAGTACGTCTCAGTAGCAAAGGTGTGTGGCCATGTCTCCACAGGACAACACACATCTTCTATGGACAGATAAAATGAGACACCAAGTACTCCCTTAACACTCTGGTGTTATGTGAACCCTCCCACCCCAGAACTTAGAAGGTGATAATATATTGACTAATATTGAGTTTCTACAATGCTGGCAGAGTGAGGACTTTAAGTGGCACTATAACAAGTTGAGATATAGGAAAATAAAAGTTCTATTTCTTCCCCACCTTAACACTGGACCAGGGTTCATTCCTGCTACATGTGGGAATCTTTGTGCAAACATATCTGCTCCAAGGGTTTAAGGCCAAATTATTCTGAGATGTGCAGCATGAGGTGCACTAGAAGCAACCATTGATTGTAAAACTATTCAGGGATTTGATGAGAGAAGATTTGAAAGAGTGCCACAGAATGTTTAACTCTCCTGGGTGGGTGCCGACAGATTGGTAGAAGGAAATGAGAGAAGGTGAATGCAGCCTGGTCAGAGATTGAGGGAATTTGTTGAGACCCAGAAAAGCACCCGGAGAGACAGTCACAGCCACAATGATTTTTAAAATCTCATCTACATCCCTAAATTTCTGAACCTCTTTCTGGATGGAGAAGGGTGTTATGAATTAGATGTTTGGTCCCCCCTACCAAATTAATATATTGAAAGACTAACCCCCAATGGGACAGCACTAAAAGGTGGAGACTTAGAGTGGTAATTAGTTGTAAATGACAGCCTGAGGCTGAAGCCTGATAATGGGATCGGTGCCCTTATAAGAGGAGAAAGAGACTAGTGTGTGCTCTTTCTCTCCCTGCTGTGTGAGATACAGCAGGAAAGCAGCCATCTATCAGCCACAAGGAGGAGCTTCACCAAGAGCCCAACCTTGCTAGAACCTTGATCTCAGACTTCTAGCCTCCAGAACTGTGAGAAGTGTCTGTTGTCTGTGATATTCTGTGATAGCAGCCCAAACTAAGACAAAGGCAATTCCAGGGATGACATGAGAGTCTTCCAGTTGGTGCTGATACTTAGACTGAGATTCCTAACTGCTATCCTGAGTTTGAGCTTAGAATTTTATCTCTGGGCTTCCTGGCACCCAAATTAAATGAGAAATATGAGTGTGTTTCACATGATTTTTTAAAAAGTAATATATGGCAATTTTTCTAGATACCAAAAAAAATTAAAGAAATATATCATTTATGTCCTTATTCCATGGATATTACACAACATAAGATACAGTATTCCCTATGACAGTTTTGCAGAAAATAAAGGTGGGGTTTCCATGATTTTTTCTTGTTTCAATCCTTAATGAAACCTTAGATCTTAATATTGTCATTCATCTTCACTATGTTTATGTACATACTTTTTCTAATAGATTAAGTTTTATGCTAGGATAATAGGTCTGTGACTTATTACAGAAACCAAGTTCCTAGCACAGTGGCACATGTGAGAGCTTCACAAATGTGCACTTTAACCAAAAGCAAGTCATGCAGTGGAATTCCTTTTGATGGAGAGGAGGTACCAACCTAAACTAATAAGTTTTCAGACATGGAAATTTAAGGATCTGTTGCAGTCAGCTCAGGCTGCTACAACAAAATAACAAATTGTGTGGCTTAAACAATAGATATTTATTTCTCACAGTTCTGGAGGCTGAAAAGTCCAAGACCAAGGTGCCAGCAGACTCGGTTCTTAGAGAGGGTCGTCTCCCTGCTTTGTAGAGGACCATCGTTTCACTGCACAGCCACATGATGGAGAGAGGACACCCCGGCAGCTCTTCCTCTTCTATAAGGGCAGTGATGCCACCACAAGGGCTCCAAACTCATGACCTCATCTAAACCTAATCACCTTCTAATACCATCAAACTTGGGACCAGGCCCTCAACATATGAATGTTGGGGTGGATACAAACATACAAACATTCAATCCATAACAGGATCTAACTTGAACTATGGACAAGACCTAGAGTTTTCTAAGTACATAGCCTCCTTAACACACACTAAACAGAAGCTTAGTATATCTACAATTTCTTTTCTAGCTATGTAGGAATGTTTCCTTATTTTGCACTAGGGCTATGAGAGTCTCCCTACATTTCTAGATTTTTTAAAATTTTGTTTAAATTATGGCTCTTGTTCATTTAGAAAATAAAATTTGTTGAGTCACAGCAAAAGCATCTAAGTATCTTAGAAATGAAGTCCAATCTCTAAACCAATGTTTGAATGTGTAAAGGAATCTGTCTTCAAACTTCTGTCAGTTACACAGCATGGACACTGACTGGCCAGAATGGATGTCAGCTGTAAACAAGTACTATAATCATCCGGGTGTGTGTCAGGGAAATATCTGTGGGTTACCAAAGGGCTTAAAACCCAAAGTGCTCAATAGATGATGAATAAATTAATTAATAGTTAATTAATTGTAATTTTATTCATGCAGAGCTTTCTAAAAATGGCAGCTGTAAGAACATTTTATGATAATCTAAGGTCTTTGCTCAGGTGAAAATTGATTTTTTTTTTTACTATTGAAACCGCCTAGCCAATAAATTTATGTGTGTAATTTGAACCTCAAAAAGGCCTTCAGATTTCCCCAATACAATTAAATGTTGGGACTAATGAGGCAGTGACAATATTTCCTTTAGACAAACAATTTTTCAATTATACAGGACAGTGGCATCTAATGACTGCCACCAACACAAAATCACTGGGCAGCCAGCTTCTATTTTATGCAGCAAGGTTAGCAATTATTCTGTAACACTTAATTTCCTGTTACTAATGCTTTCCCAGAAGCACTTAAGCATGATGGCCTTATGAATATAGTTATTAGTGGAACTGCGTTTGGTGTTTGGATTCTTTTGGAAATCTGATAAAGATAATATTCCTCCAAAGGTTACTGTCCAGATTACAAGTCATTTTATCAGCGGGCCTGAGTTCCAGCCAGCTGTCATTAAGAGTGTCTCGTTAGCCAGTGAAGGACTTTGTAGCTGGGTCAGGGCTGTTGAAGTCTGGGGCAAGGTTGCTAAGGTAACGAATCTGTCCAAAGACTTCTCTCAGCATCAACCTTTCATCTTGTTAAATTTATATAAGCAAAGCTCTGTGAGGAGAATGCTAATAGACCAAATGACAGAAACAGTTACACAAAGATATTTGTAAGCTTGATAGGTATGTATTTAAGCTCCTTTATAAATATACAACAATATGTGTGGGTTTAGAGATGTTCATGGAAATGAGCTAAATTACCCTGGGTCCATATATTGTTTACATTAGCATGTGAAATATGAGGCTCTACAAAGCAGAATTTATTTCAACAATGCACACGGATGGAGAGTCTGCTTGGTACCTGAATTTATTTTTCAGTGTAATGCTTGAATCTGAGAAGAATTAAATTCTATCGAAAGTGAAACTTAACATGTCTTCCAGAAAGTCCAGACTCAGTGAGGTAGAGGAACTTCAATTCTTGCATTAGGAAGTGATGGCTATGTGGAGGCAGGTTGTTATATTAAAAATATATAGGATATCAAAGACTAATGGGGTCATGTCAAAAGGATACAAGAGCCGACTTAAAGGGGTCTCTCTGGCCTAATATGGGACAATTCAAACATCAAAAAGAATAATAATAGCAATGGGTTGAAATACATCAAATATATAAAATTCCATGAGTTCCTAATGGTACTGGGGAAAGAAAACATTTCATTGACCAAGATTAGGGGATGCTAAGGCCACCAACTCATTACTAAAAATTAAAAATAATAGGAAAGAATGAAATATATATCTCACCTTTCCTGCCTGAACTGTATTTCTGTATAACCAAATAGCTGATAAGAATGTTTAAAAAAATAATAATTCTAGAAGAAATAATAGAAATAAATATCACCACGGGCACCTGGGTGGCTCAGTCGGTTAAGCATCCGACTTAGGCTCAGGTCATGATCTCATGGTTCATGGGTTTGAGCCCCATGTCAGGCTCTGTACTGATAGCTAGCTCAGAGCCTGGAGCCTGCTTCAGATTCTGTGTCTCCCTCTCTCTGTCCCTCCCCTGCTCATGCTGTCTCTCTCTCTCAGAAATAAATAAAACATTAAAAAAAATTTTAAGAATTAAACATCACCATTTTGCAACTCTAAATGAAATGATGGAGCTTGGCAATATCCACCAATGAATGCCAAAATTATTAGGTGAAATGTTGGTGGGGAACTTAACAAAGGAAGGATTATGTTGACAATTTCTGAACTTGCTAATCAATCACATCATTAAAGATAGGACAATCAGACATGAGGTGCCTCATAATGTCATGTAATGGGAAGTACACACATCGCCTATGAAATTGTCATGTCTAAGAATATTGAACCCAAATCTAATCAACCCTCTAGTTCTAACTACAAAGAATAGAGAAAGAAGCTTTCAACACACACACACACACACACACACACACACTCCAAAAATTGAAACATTTTAAAGAAAAATGACCCACTTTCTCCAACCAATCAATAATGTGAAAAGAAAGTGGGGAGGAGAGCTTCTTTAGAATAAAAGAGCCTTAAGACACACAACAGTCAAATATACTAGGTAGATCTTTTTAAATTGTGAGTTGAACAAATCAAATATATAACCACATCTTTGAGAAAATAAGAAGGAATTCGATGTAACTGAGAATTAGATATAAAACTGTTGCTATTTCTGTTAGGTATGATAATATTTGCTGGCTGTGTTTGGAAACACTCTGAGCAGTTAAAGATTCATACAAATGAAATAAAATGGTGTTCAAATTTTACCTTGAAATGCCAGAGGAAAAAGTGGGTTAGTTGGATAAAACAGGTTGACAAAATGTTTATAATTGCCAAAATTCTGAAAACAAAACACCTGTGGAAAACTGGGTGACTGAATTACAGTGTTGGAACTGATTATTATTTGTTAAAACTTCACTATTGGGACAAGCAGTGGCATTGTTGCTTACGCAAAATATTCTTACTCCTGGCAAGCCTCTATGTTAAATGGAGTCAGCCAAACCACCAAATTTAAAAGTTTATGTTTATCCTAGCCTTATTCTGAAAGACAACATGTCAGTTCCAAAGGATAGTCTGAGCTCTGAAATTTGTCTTTATCTAAAATATGAACAGAGGAAGAATTTTATATATTGAAACTACTATCCTCAAATAAAATTAAATGATTTGGTAACTCAGGAGAGCATCTCCTATAACTACCTTCAGTTACTTCTGAAAATCCTAAGCTACTTTGAACTTCTAGTTAGGGCTGCTAACCAAGCATCTAAGACAGTTTCCTCACCATTCCAGACATTCAGGTTTCTGTCAGCACCAGGAAAACTTGAAGGATGAAAGACTAGAACTACATGGCCACTCTTCCTATTAAGATAAACTGAAATTAAAAAATAAACATTCGTAAGATATTTTTAAGAACAAAAGAACTTTTAAAGAATCAAGGAGCTATTTATAATAGGACAGTGATAATATATAAAGAGTTCCTACAAATCAATAAAAAGATGAACAGTCTAAAAGAAATATAAGCCAAGGACACAAAATCAATTGGGTGAAATATAAATGGCTAATAAACATCTCAAATATCATTTTAAACATTTGAAAATCAACCTCAGTAATAATCAAGGAACGCAAATTAAGATAAGAAAATGCCATTTTTGTCTATCAAATTGGCAAATGTTTTTTAACGGTGAACAGTATTGACATTTTTTTAGAAAGCAATAATAAAAAATGGCTCAACACTTCTGAAGGTCAACTTGGCAATATGTATCAACATAATTGTCTTTGAATCAACAATTCTACTTCCTGGAATTAATCCAAAAGAAATGTGAATATGGACAAAGATTTTCGTAGAAGAAAGTCCATTCTATTGATGGTTATAATGGTAAAATCTGAAAATAACCTAGATATCCAAAAATAAGAATTGGTTAAATAAATTATGATACATACATGAAATAGAAAACTATCTTGTCATTAAAGCTACCCAGACAAGTATGAAATAATTCAGAAATTTGTTTATATTATACTGTTAAGCATAAAAATAGTTATCAAAGTAGTATGTATTAAATGTGTATATGTAAATGAATGAAAAATACCTACCAATAAAATTCACTCAAAAATGGAAACTAATATCCTCTCTAATTAATGTGATTGAAATTCTTTGTATTACCTTCTTTCTTATTAGTCAATATTCTCTAAAGTTTTTACAGTGAACATGTAAGGATAAGAGCTATTTTTTAAGAGTGAAAAGAAAGAACTTTCTAAACACTAACTTCTACTACTCCAACTGTGCTCAATTGTTCTTTCACTCAATCTGGGTTTATTGTACTCTATCTCCTCACTGATGGAACATAACAGGGAAACCACAGCCCTGCCATTTCTACCTGCTGGCCCCACCAAGAGCCCTAGGGAGGAGACTTACTGGTAGCTGGCCACTAAGTGTGGAAAGTCTTTATCACTCAAGTTGCTATACTTAGCATTTCATTTTATCTCACAACCATTCCAGCAGTACCAACACCTCTATCTTTACTCCCTTGCTAAAACTAAAACTCAAGCAACATGGCGCCCCCGTGCCCTTCTCTTCTCTGTCAATGGTCCCCTATCAGAAATATCCTGTCACCAAAAGACTCATTCATCTAGCCTGACTTCCATTCCGATAAATGCTTAATCTTCTGGGTTACAATTTTTCCATAACCTTAGGCTCCTATTTCCAGTACAAATCTATATTACTTCTTAGCTGTATCCATTTGGGCCTCTTAAAGGCATAATGTCTTTTTCTCCCCTTTGGTAAATTTGTTTTAAATATTGGACTTTAATAAACAGTTTTTAAACATAGAAAATCATTCTTTTCTCATTGGAGGCTATCCTATTTCCAAACAAAGATATAATTTTAAACCTCTATCCATACAACAAAAAAAATGTTGCTATTAAGGTCATAGAAATCAGCTAAATTAGACATTGTACAAAGCAGAGTAAGGAAGATTAATCATTGCCTTCTGGGATCTTATAAATTTGGCCAATCATTCACATTTGTATTGTGTGAATGTATAATCTCATAAATTCATTCAACAAGCATTTCTTGAATGGCTACTAATGGTCAGGGACACACCTCCCATCCAAGTCCTTGGGGTACAAAAATGAACTGGCATAATTACAGCTTGAGGAGCTTATGGATTAGTCAAGGGCATAGACATGTAAGTAAGCAATATAATCCAGTGGATGCACAATAATGGAAATGTGTATCAGGTATCCTGTACCCCCCATGGGTTCACTTAATATTCACAAAAGGAGATTTTTTTCAAATGAGGTGTTACTCCAATTATTAGGTAATAGACAGTAAAATGTTTCCTGAACCTTGAAGCAGACTAGGTTAAACAGAGTTAAATATGCTTCTTTACTATATAACTTATCAAAGCTTTAAATATCTAATGTTCATTGTGTATTTCCAAGAATGAATTTCCAATTAGAAGAAATCTGGTATACAGCATATCCCAAACTTATTGACCATAGAACCCTTTCTTCACAGATCATCTCCATCAGGAACTTTAAAGTTTACAAAGGGATCTTCCATAATATATGGCTTCATTTGTCCAAAATGTACACTTCTCATAAGGAGAAATTGGAGACATCTGTGAGATCAGGAATGAGAGCCTATCTCATTCATCTTTGTATCTCCGAAGTCCAGCATAGCATTCAACATACAATTAATGATTGATAAATTTGTGAGTCAGTGCACCTTCCAGATTGAGACATCACAACCTGGGGGCATGGCCTAAATATGTATTATCCTCATTTTACAGAAAAGAAAATACTGGGGCACCTGGGTGGCTCAGTCGGTTGAGCGTCTGACTTCAGCTCAGGTCATGATCTCACAGTTCATGGGTTCGAGCCCTGCCTCAGGCTCTGTGCTGACAGATCAGAGCCTGGAGCCTGTTTCAGATTCTGTATCTCCCTCTCTCTCTGATCCTCCCCTGCTCATGCTGTCTCTCTCTCTCAGAAATAAATAAATCATTAAAAAATTTTTTTTCTTTAATTAAAAAAAAAAAGAAAAGAAAATACAACCCAGGGACATTAAGTGACTCAAACAATATCATAGAGAAAGATAATGATACAATCAGGATTGGAAGACTGATCTACTCCCATGTCCAGTGCCCCTTTTCTTATAATTGTATGACTATACCATTTAGGTTTTCTATATAGTGTTAAGTTTAGACATTCTGTTCTACTTTTAAACCAGGTCAGGTAAAATCCTGGGTTTTGTTTGGAAAACATCCTCCATAAATACAACTTTTTATGTCTCACAGACATAAAAAATATAAACAGATACCTAATAATTATGGAAACATAAAACACAGTCACGATATAGTAAAATTCACATGATATTGGGCATGTGTGATTAAATAAGAATGACCTTGAACTACACTTTAGGTACTTTGGGGAAAGAATGCTTATAATAATGGGAAGGTCCATTTTCAGTTCATACTCTAGACAGGAATAACCACAGCTTGGCAAAGATCCTGGGAGTTCCCTCCCGCATAGACGACACCCAGAAAGAGAAGACACCCTCAAGAGTTGGATGTAGGCCCTCAGAGATACCATAGACACAAAGCACTGGGCCAGTCATTCCACAGCTAAGAAAGCTGGTGGCATCTCAAAACCACATGTCAAGAAAGTATATAAACAAAGACAAGACCAAAATGGAGTAACAAATTCACTGAAGCAAGAAATCTCCTAAGCAGCACAGATTTTGTGGTATAATAGAAGATACTCCCTGGGTTGCCTGAGTGGCTCAGTTGGTTAAGCATCTGACTCTTGATTTCAGCTCAGGTCATGATCCCACAGTTAGTGAGTTCAAGCCCCACCTCAGGCTCTGCACTGACAGTGTGGAGCCTACTTGGGATTCTCTCTCTCTCTCAAAATATAAATAAACTTTGCAAAATGTAAAAAAAAAAAAAAAAAAAAAGATATTCCATATCAAAGCAGCAGTAGGACTACTGGCTCAGCCACACAAATTCAGTTACTACTGGAGAAGAACAAAGGTGTCCATCAGAATGACCTCTGTTCTGGAGTCAGAGACCCTCTGAGTTAGAAACCTGCCTCTGCTCTGATACTTTGCCAAGTAAAGTTATCTCTACAAATCTTTGTCTGTAAAATGAGAAAAATAATTTTAGCGTCCACACAGGAAGCTGTAGATATAGATGTAACCCATCTACTATGGGTTCTGTGAGATCAAAGGATCAAGGGCTTACCATAGAACCTAGAACATAGTGAGGCCTCAATATAATTTTTATTCTAAAAAGGAATTCTCTTTATTAATTAAGAAGTCTAGTATCATCACATATGACACACATTAGGCTATGTAATCGTTCGCATTACTGAATGTAGATTAGTCATCCTCAAGTGAGTCCTTCTGTCTTCTCCTGAAAGTTCTCAGTTCAAGAACCTTTTCCAGGAATCAGAGAAACTAAAGCAAGTGGACCCTACCTCAGTGGCATGATTATCACTCTGAGACCCAGAATGAGTAAAACCATAGAAGTAGGCTCGTCATAGAATGCTGCTTCCACAAGGCTTAGTTCTATGTGGATATTCCAAATTATAAACAATTTGGAATAAACTGGTGATAAATGAATTGTCATACCATCTCAGTGGCATAATACACTTATCCCCTATTCTCACCATATCAATACATGTTCATTTCAAACAATTCCAAACAAATTATGGGTTCAGATGACCAAAAGACTTCAGTCTGATCTGGGACAGCGTAGTTATTATAATGGAAACACCCCTGTTCGCTATTCCTCTCATTCAAGATCAGCTTGCTCTTTGATTACAATTACAATAAACCCATAAAAAAGTGGGTCTTTTCTAAGGCTAGGATCAAAATACAGGTTTCTTGGGCCACAAGATTTTGTCTTACCTTAATACACTATTTCTTAGAGTGCCTGGGAATCCCAGGCTGGAATCTGAATCCCAGCTCAGAGCCTGCTTGGGATTCTCTCTTTCCCTCTCTCTCTGCCTGTCTCTCCCTCTCCTTCTCTCTCTCTCTCTCTCAAATAAACATTTAAGCACACTATTTCTTTATTTTAGTTAGCTTACCGGAACAGAAATCCATCACAAAATTAAAAAAAAAAAAAAAGAAAAATGAAGGTAACAGGTTGATAGGCATTGCCTTGATCAGTCAGCATCTAATTCCTGCTGGGCCTCTTAAATCTAAGCTGTGTATTGACTAATAAGCACCCCTCCTGTCACATGCAATGGCTTGTGTGCATCACAGAGTTATTTGCAAGTTAATATATATTAAAATCACATATGCCTACCCACATTACTTCTGTGTGTCAGGGGACCTCAAGAGATAATACATCCATCTTCATTTGTGACAGTGTATGCACCCATAGTTCATAAATGGTGATAAATGAATTGTCATACCGTCCCAGTGGCATAATACACTTATTCCCTATTCTCACCATATTAATACATGTTCATTTCAGCACCAACCAAATCTTTAGAATGAGTGATCCAACATCCGCCTCCTATTGGTAACCACACAAGAATGCTAATTTCACCTCCCAGTATGATTTGTTTTGTATGTAAATCAACAGCAGAGGAGAGGAACCAAAAAAGTAGTAATAATAATTTCAATTCATTAGTCCTCTCTGATATGCTGAGACAAATTGAGATGGAACATGCTTACTTGGGTTATATTTCAGTATATCCAGGAAGTGATTGCCCTCGGCATCTGACCCACCTTAGAACATGGACAAACACAGTGGGGAGGGAGGGTAAAGTAGGGAGAGTAGTTCAGGTTGATGAATGTGCCTGTGAACTGTTTTTAAACCAGTCTAATTGATATGTTTATCACTTTAGCATCTGCCTTGTAGTAAGTGATTATTCATTAATAATTGCCATCCTTGCCTTGCTTTATACAACCACCTCTCCAATTTTTCAGAGGCTAATGGTAGTTTGTAACTTAACCCTTCCCACTGTGCTTTAAAGAACATCCAATACCTTTCAGCCATGTCACAGCCCACAGCGCCTGCACCCAGAGGTGGCTGGCAAATGGAGACAGACCCATGGCCACCAAACCTCAGAGCTGGAAGGAAACCTCGAGGTCATGGACTCCATGCCACCCTCTGTCTCCTCTTCCACCTCTCCCTGCTTCCTCTTACCACCCTCTCAGCCTCCCTCCCTCACTCTTTCCCTCTATGCCTCAAAGGTTTTCAGTTTTTTTGGCTGGTAAAATAATATTTGGGACTAAAGAAATAAAACAAATGGCTAAATGAGGCTTTGCATTAACGGTGAATCTTGTTAACTGGTACTCACTAAGAAAGATGGCCCTGCACTAATTAGTTGTTTCCAAGTTTTTCTGATCATGCACTCTATGGGTAAAACAATTTAGGGGTGCCTGGCTGGCCCAGTTGGTAGAACATATGACTCTTGAGCTCGGGGTTGTGAGTTTGAGACCAAGTTGGGTATAGAAATTCCTTAAAATTAAAATCTTAAAAAAAAAAATTAAAGCACAGACCATATGTATAAATAACTTCTATGCATAAAGGATTGTTGATACACTGTGTTTATGTTTAAACTGATACCAGGGGCACCTGGGTGGCTCAGTCAGTTAAGCATCCGACTTCAGCTCAGGTCATGATCTCATAGCCTGTGGGTTCAAGCCCTGCATCGGGCTCTGTGCTGGCAGCTCACAGCCTGCAGCCTGCTTGAGGTTCTGTGTCTCCCTCTCTCTCTACCCCTCCCCTGCTCACTCTCCGTCTCTCAAAATAAAATAAAGACATTTTTAAAAATTTAAATAAATAAACATTTTTTTAAATTTAAATAGGAATTGATATGCTATTTTTTTTCTTTTGACGTGCACTCAACTTGAAGACCACAGACTCAAATGAACCACTCCCTCTCATGAGAATGTCCCAGATCCTCATTGGTTCACTTTGCTACTGCGAGAGGTGCTTTATGAACAGACCCTTGGATGCACTCCTTTCAGTCAGAATTCTGCAGACACCGCATAGATTTTGTTTAATCTGTTGTTTACCTGAGGTTTGCATTCCCAAGCAATGTTCTGTTTTTAGTAAGTTTGGGAGGAAACTTACTTAGAAACAGGAGTCAAACCTTCTGAAACTATATACACATTAAAAATGAACGTTTTCTCAATCGCCTCTCTATTTGAGACTAACAGGCGGCCCTGGGACAAGGCCAGGGCCAACTTGAAGTTTCAGTCAAAAGCAAACAAAAAGCAGGTGAAGCTTCTCAAAGGGGTGGTCTCTGGGGTTGCTGTCTGCACAACTCTCAGAGAAAAAAAAACGCTGGAGGAAACACTGAACTGACAAAGTCAATGATTTATAATCTCTCATTCCCATAAAATGACTCTCGTTATTCTTGGGGGTTTAGACTCTGAAGCGAGCTGTAATGGGCCACTGGGCTAAAAATGAAGTGCAGATTTATTTCTATAATCAACACCAGCCAAACCCTTCCCTGGGAAATAACTAGCTTGGCTTTTAAAGTGCTAGGATACCTTTAGAATGCTTGAGATTTATCTTTGGGATTGAGTGCTTGAGTTGCTCTGGGAAATTCTAACTATTTGAGTTGTAGATGCCCGGATCAGTGTGCTGGGGAGTATTGGAAAGACAACAGAGAAGTGAGCTCTGTTTCCCTTTCACACTCAGTTCCGAGAAAATCCTTGTGTCTAGGAGATGGTGGTAAGTAAACAGCAATTATAAACATCAAATACTGAACCAAGAGACTCCCTGATGCAGCTGCTATCCAGGAGACCAAATAAGTTCAGCCTCAATGTAAATTTAAATTTTGAAATTGAATTTGACTCATGGTAGCCGCAACACTCGTGGCTCTTGGCTGGAGGTTGGGTGCTTCCCTTGCCAGTCAACGAATCATTGAATTTATAAAATATTCAGATATAGTTACATAGCCACGAGTCTCAAGGGTTAAGGTAAAGGATACATACAAAAGAGTGAAACAAATAACTAAATAAAAACCACAGGATTCTTAGCGTAATTCTAGCTGCTAGTGTATTATATAGTACTGCCCTTAATCTGGCACACAGGTGATCAAGCAGCCACCGCTGTTCTCACTAATGCCTCTTGGCAGATGTCTTAACTCATAACAAATTCACTTATTGCCTACACGCATGCAAATGTGTCTTCCTTCTGCTTCATCTTTAATGCATCTTCCCAACTCTTGACTTTGTACAACGCAAAGGGTACGTCAGGCAGCTCTGGAACTGAAAACTATAAATCCTCATTTGTGGTCTTACCATTATGTTCAAAGCATAACCCAAAAATTGGAGAATTTTAGAACTGGAAAGATTCTGGGGGAACATTTCCACACCCCTTTTATGAACAAAAACATTGAAATCCAATGGGAATAAGTGAGTTACCCAAGGTCACCCAAGCAGTCAGGGGCAGTGTTGAGTAAAATCCAGTTCTTCTAGTTCTGCCAATGATGCCTCCTTAAAATACTTTAAAGGATTAAAGACCCTGAGGAATGACAGAAGAAGAAAGATACTTCTTTGCTTTGAATGGGACAAAGGTCTGAGTAGGTCAGAAGCTATTTGCAGCATCTAGAATTTCAGTCCATAACAAGATAGACTGCCAGTATTTGCTGGGAAATGGCCTTTCCCTCACTGGCCAAGTCATTTTTTTTAATGATTTATGATGATTCTCAAACAGAATGCTTTTCCTGCAAGAGGAATTAATATTCTGAACTTAAAATATTTGCACTAATTAAAACAAAGTGGGATTGTTCAGAGACATTAATCAGAGGTCCCAAGGGAATGGAAATATATTGGACAAATAATGGGAAAATCTAATCAAAATATTGAGGAAGGTGCACTTTGTTGCTTATGCGATTGCAGACTGGAAGAAGGATATTCTCCCGTAAATCTAGACCAGGGGTCAATGACAACTGGCAAATAATAACCATAATAAACTCCAAAGTCAATTATTAATATGGTGGATAAGACTTTACCTATCTGATCCCACCTTTCTCATTTCTTCCCACCATTGTTCTCTACCATCCATCCACACTGGCCTTTCAGTCTCTCAAAACTTCCATGCCTCTAGAACTACCCACTTGCTGTTTCTCCTGCCCAGAACATTTCCTCCCCTGACGATTCACCTACCCCTTTCATCTGGATAAATCCTACTTATCCTTTAGGTCTCAAATAAGTGCTCGTGCTCTATGCTCACTGTCTCTACACACTTTGTCCTGTGACATGGCCAGTTCTTTCACTAATAGATAAGAGAATATTTTCCTACTTCTTAAGCTGGGGTTCAGCCATGGGCCTTTCTTTGGCCAATAGATTGAGGCAGAAGTAACATGTGCCAGTTCTGCTCATAGGCCTTAAGAGGTCTTGTGTATTTCCACTTGCCTTCATCATTGTTGCATAACCTGCTGATCCCAGGATGTGGATGAGACATACGGAGAGCAGAGCCAACCAGAGAATCTGCATCAGCCAAACCCAGACCAGATCATCTGTTCCCCAGGTGCCCCATGGACATGTGAGCAAGTCCAGAAAAGACCTGCAGAGCTGCTCAGTCTAGGTCAGCCAACCTATAGATACCTGAGAAATTACAAATAATCACTGCCCTAAGCCGAATGATTTTGGGGGTGGTTTGTTTTATAGTATAACTGTAGCAGTTATCAACCCTTATTCAATTCTTGGATTAATTTTCCCTGTCTTGAGGATTGTATATTCCAATACAATTGAAATGATGCTTATCTTCTTATATTATTTCAAGTTGTAGTACAGCCTATTAGCTCACAGTAGATACCAATTTAATAAATGGTTGTTGAATGAATTCTTTATCACTGCAAAATATTTTCCACTGCCATTCTTCAGTCTCTCTCTAGCCCTGACAGCAAACTGCCCATCTACACTTCTCAAACCCCTCCCACAGCAAGTACAGCATTTTAACCTGACAACCATTCTGCAAAGCAAATTATGCTTATTTGATCACATGCTAGACGGAATGATTTTGAATACAAGGCCCTATTTTGCTCATCTATTACTGTTTATCTCATTGTGGTTTTACAGTCAGTACTAAACAGATGGATGCACATTTACAAATAAAGCATATTCTTATATTTGGCATCTCATTCTCTGTTTCTCCAAATCTCTCCAACCTGTATAAATTAGATTCAGAGTCAGACTTTGACTACGTGAAAACCTGTTAGGAATTAAGATCCTATTCTTCTGTAAATGGTTATTGGAAACCTGGATACAGTAGTGAAAACTGCACTTAAATCCTTATCAAAGAGACCATCTCATGCACCTGTTTCCACATGGTGCTTTGGAAAAGAGGGAGATGCAGAGAATTTAATAGTCCTTTGTTAATCCCTTGCACCTTTATATCACATCCCAACTCTTCACTTGCATTGAAAGTTCATAATTATAAGAGTTTGGCATTGTCAAGGGCTCAGCTACCATGAACTAAAAAAAGAATTGGAGATTTGATTTGTTTAGCCCATTTTTTTTTTACTTTTTCTATTATTGTGGTAACAATATGAACATACTTAATAACACTGAACTGTATGTCCATTTAGCCCATCTTTGCTGCTGGAGACTACTGGTCTCCACCACTGGAGAGCTGTACTTTCCTCTTATCCATAGTCTCTCCTTCATGGTCTTCTTCCCAGTGGAGAGGGGAGAGACAGACAAGTACCTTCTGTGGTTGAACATTCCAATCAACCATGAAGACTAAAACCTTCTTGATACAACCACCAGCACCAGATGTGAGCTAAAGAGAAAAATCATGGGGATGCCTGGGTCGCTTAGTCGGTTAAGCGTCCAACTTTCACTTAGGTCATGATCTCGCGGTTTGTGGGTTCGAGCCCCGCGTCGGGCTCTGTGCTGACTGCCAGCTCAGAGCCTGGAGCCTGTTTCAGTCTGTGACTCCCTCTCTCTCTCTGACCCTCCCCTGCTCACGCTGTCTCTCTCTCTCTCTCCTAGAAATAAATAAAACATTAAAAAAAAATTTTTTTTTTTAAAAGAGAAAAATCATGAACACATCACTGCATTAGCCAGCTCTCTTATGAAAAGAACAACTATCCTTAGCATTTGTTGAAACATATCTTCAGTTTCTGGAAATTATTGTTGCAATGCCAGGAATCATATCCAAAAGTTTTCCAAAAATACATAATATCTTTTTGGAATATATATGTAAGACTAAAGGGGATAGGGAAACTCCATCTCCTAGGGAAATACCAGCCCTTCTAGAACTCTCTGAGCTGGTTATTTTAGTAAATGGCCAATGAGGTTACAAAGAAGTTCACCAGGAAACAAACTTTTCCCACATGCTCAGTGCTCACCCCCAAGGGGGTGGCTCAATGTTTGGTGTGCTCCCACATCACCTGCAGAGCATGGAAGAGTGATTCTGATTCTGTTGTTCTCCTTCTAGCATCTGCCTTTTACACAAGCCCCTAGTCCATCTAGTTTTGGTAGTCTATGGACAATGCTTAAGAAATGTCTCCATCCCTTTCCTGGAACCAGAACAGAATCAATGCAAAAGGAATCTTTTCCTTCCCCAGGATCCTGTGAGTCCTGTGTGGAACCCAGAAATAGTAATAGCATCTATTTCAAAGTGTGACTATGAGGATTAAATTAGATAATGCATGTAAAGACTCAAAAATCTGCCTGGCCTTGCAAAGTTTCTTAAGAAATGTTAGCTATTATTATTATGCAGCCTTTGATACATATTGACTCCTGAGGTACAAACAAGCCACCAACATCTTCCAACCCTACATGCAAGACAGTAAAAAGAAAACTCTGACTTAAATTAAGATCTGTTTTTCCATCCATAATTTGCCTTATGAACTCTTGCTTTTTAAAGATTTTTTTTCAAATAATGCCTCTTCTGAGGGCTTGCCTCACCTCACCCAGAGCTAGGCCCTCCCTTCTCTGAGGTTACCTGAGTACTCACACTTTCCTCCATCACAGCACTTGTTATATGCCACTGGAACACTTTGCTGGATTGTCTTTCTCCCCATTGGATTGTGACTGGTTCCACAGAAGGGTCCATCATTCCTCTAAATAAATATTTCTAGGTATTGATCTGCAGCTTCCAACTGCTCAGTACAGTGCCTGGAACACGTAGGTGTGCAGTACCTGTTCGAGGAAAAGTGAAGAAACAGACACAGATACTTAGACTAGAAATTGTGGATGTGATTTTGGGTCTAACATACCAAAGGCAGCAAACAAGTTGAAAAGTCCAAGTAGGGAAAACAAAACCTCTATTCAGAACTTAAAGAAGGAAAGAGACCCATGTAGGGTTGGGGCACATAGGAAGTGGAGCATAGTGAGTAAGGGACAGGTTCAAGAGCCAGCCTACCTGAGTTTTGATCCAGGCTCCCTGCCTTACCAGCTGTTAGTCACAATGAGCCTCATTTCCTCATTTGTAAAATAGAAATAATAATAACACTGATACCCTCACAGGATTCATGTGAAGATTAAGCAAATTAAATCACAATAAGAACTATGTGCCTGGCACATAAAGTCCAGAAAATGTTAAACTGTTAATTGTTGTTACTAATGGTCAAAA
Organism: Hyaena hyaena; assembly: GCF_003009895.1. Taxonomy (NCBI): domain Eukaryota; kingdom Metazoa; phylum Chordata; class Mammalia; order Carnivora; family Hyaenidae; genus Hyaena; species Hyaena hyaena. The sequence goes on along the minus strand of NW_024081313.1, from coordinate 105,190 downwards.
CTACAGGTTCTGGATCAGACAGACTTGAGTTTAAATCCATGTTGCAGGGGCACCTGGCTGGCTTAGTTGGTAAAACATGTGACTTGATTTTGGGGTCATGAGTTTAAAACCCCCATTAGGTGTAGAGATTACATTAAAAAAAAATAATAATTAATTAATTAACCCATGTTCTAGCAACTACCACTTGTGTTATCTTGGGCAATTTAGTTAAATTTTGTAAACTTCCATTTTCTCCTCTATAATGTGGCAATAACACCTGTACCAGGAAAATAATATATTTGAAGGTGGCTAGCACCATGATGTCTGGCACTCTTAAGTTCTCCAGAAAGGGTCATTATCATTAAGGTAAAAGGTACCACACAAAGTTCAAGCTGGGGAAGGGACAGAAAATGAAATCCAGACAGAACTAGGAGCAGTGTCCTGGGGACAGGCCAAAGAAATGGTGTTATCAATCTACTGAAAGAGGCTTGGTTGCCTTATACCCATTTAATGTATGTGGACAAGGACCTAGGTGACTGCCACGTCTCAAAGTGATAGAAGACTCTGGGGGCTTGACATCCTCCTCCACACCCCAGGTTGGGCCTCCTTTGCATTCCCATAACTTACTCTGATTTCTCTACTTTGTTCTTCAAGGTATCTATGTGGGTATCAGCACCGTGTCTCACCTCCCTTGGCACCCCTACTGCCTGGCATATTTAAGGGATCCAATAATGTCCATTGAGTTAGTACTGGAAGCTAAAGAGCACTGAGAAAAGGCTGCCTGCTCTGAAAGGGTCTTGATTCCAACAGTTAGGGTCTATAACCCTTGATTTAAATCTTACGTTTATACTTGCTTCTACTATTTCTTTTACTTTAAAAATGTTGGAATTATTTGCCCCAGCTACAAAGTAAACCAGCTTAAAGAATACAACCTCAGACTGCATAAAATTTCTGAGGTCCACAAACCTAAGAGAAAGGCACAACGTCCTTCTGTCCCCTTCCCACTCTACCCATGCTCCCCCAACAAAAGTTTCTACAAAATTTCACTGATAGTCCATTAAGCATTAAAAATGGCTATTTTTCTATAGTTTTCTAATCCATCCTCTTACAGAAGAGGGGAAGAAAGCAGTGTTTCCTAATCATAGATACATACACCACAAGAAAACTTAGTTCCTCTTAGTGAAGTTGATCTCTGTGTTTGCAAAAACTCAATTTGCAGCCTGGGAAAGTGATATTTATTTGAAGGAGCTTATTGCTGAAAGTGAATCATAAATCTGCTGGCTGTTGAGACTTCAAGGCAGGAAGAACAAAGGCAATTATTAGTCTGAATGTTCCACTGACGATATGAAATCTTTGTCTTTCAAAGCATTTGTTTAAGTAAGAAAAAGTTTGCCCAGCCTGGAGAACGTTCTATTGTGGGATATGAAACTTCTGAAGCCTCCAAAGCTTATTTATATATTTGCCAGGCTTCTCTCTGCCAACTTTCTCCTCTCCCAGAGCGTCCGTTAATGCTAAGAAAAGCCTCCAAAAAGCACACATTATAAGCAGTGAAAAATCTTAATGAATGTAATATATTTGGCAAATCTGTTTTATCTACCAAGGAGATTTCCTTCCTCTCTTCATCACACATTTCTTTTTTTTTTGTTTTTTTTTTAATGTTCTTCTTCTTGATTCATCCTAAGGAGTTTATTCTTCTCTTCTCAAAAACAAAAAACAAAAATAGAAACCCAAGCAGTCTTTTGACCTTCATTCTCTTCTTGTCATTTTCCATTTCTTCCTACCTATTTTTTTTTCCTTCTGGGAAACCAGGGGGAGCAAAGAGAACTTAAGAGCCCTGTGTTAATTTCCCTTCTCTTGCTCAACCCAAGGAGAAGCATCCATTGCAAAACCCAGCTCCCAACTATGCACATGTGGGCAGTGCATGTTACTGATAGTCCCTGGCCAATGTGCATGCCAAGCTCGCCTCCCCTGCCGCCCAGCATACTCCTTCCCTCAGCTGGTGTCTGCTCAGGAATTGCTAGGCCATCTTAATATAGACCTGAACAGCCCTAAGTCAGCTGTCAGCTGTAGAAAGAGAATTTTTCATCATACAAAGCATTTTAAGTACAAAAGATTCAGGAGTTACCTGGACAATTTCCTCCTAATGCTAGTTAGGTTAAGTGTGACTTCAATGTATTTGCTTATCTTTGTACAGAATTTGATTCTATTGAAGCTGTGCTACCTGAAGCACACCTGGGCCCTGAGATTCTCTTCACACCTTGAGCACGGTGTCTGGGCCGCAGTGTCGGCATCATCCAGGAGTTTTTTAGAAATGTAGCGTCTCAGGTCCTATCCCTCAACCTACTGACTCAGAAACTTGATTTTAACAAGATCTCTAGGTGGCTCACATGCACATCAGTGTTTAAGAAGCTCGGTTAATACCAAGTGCATAGGAGGCCCCTGGGATTTGGGTTGGAGAAGTGATGGGCTGCACCTGCTAAGCATGCTGCTTCTGCTGCATGCTCCCTCGGCCCGGTGGTCTGTATCTGTGGGGTGTCCCCAGGCCCCCCACCCATTCCCCGTCCCTAACTCTCTTCACCTGTCCTGTAACTGTTGGCTACACTGGACTGCTGGGACCTTGGTCTCTGCAACTGCAGGTGACACTGGCACACAGGCTGGCCATGCTCTTCCCTCCCTGCTGGTCTGCCCTGTACCTGTGTGAGCTGTTGTCACGGAGACTGATGACTTGACATTTACAGTTCCTTTCCCAGAGAGGAGCACAGACATTTCATGAAAGCTGCATGTAATCCTCCTCAATCCCCTGAAGAAGGGGAGGGAGAATGTGTTTTAAAATAATCCCATTTGATTCATCCCATCTATATGGTATTCTCTTCCCTTTTGGAATGGATGGAAAACAAATAAATAAAGATGCACACTGCGTGTGTGCGTGTGTGTGTGCGTGTGCATGCCCTATTTTTGAATTTAGACAAAGGCATCTAGGTTTAAACAACTTCTGAAACAACTTCAGATTCTTCATAGAATTTCTTCCAAGTCTGTGATGATAGGCACTTGTGTGGCCATTCCATGGCCCACACTGTAAACCCTGGCTACATCCCCGAAGCCATTAATCCCAAGTACCCATATTCCCACAGGTGTGAGGGCGGGAGATCACGTGTAATGAATGGGTCCCTTGAGCTTTATGCCAGCTTCACACTGAAGATACAAATGCAGACCACATCACTTTCCTGGCAGCAGAGACTTCCCACACAGAGGCTGTATAACGACTTCTCCAAACACATACCTGTGCATCTTAGCACCTCTTTTTATATGCATTTCTCATACTCCCAAGCAGCTTCCAACACTAGGCCATTAGTTTGGAATCCAGAGTTCTTCCTTTCTTTTCTTTCAGGCAGACAAGAACGTGGTGTGACAGCCTCTGGCTGCCGTAGACAGTGAACTTCTCCCAGACATCAAGGGTTCCGGTCAGTTTGTTGTGGTTTTGTTCCTCTGAATAACCTGACAGGTCCTGAATAACCTGTCAAGCTCATCTGCTTTACACTCAAAACCTGAGCCCAGTGAGGAGCACACGTCCTGAAGCTTCCAGAGGGATCACATCTCCTATGGGGTCATTGTTGGGCATCACGCCTCCTCCCTGCAGCCCTCGTGAGAGGTGTCAGAGTGTGTGTTTCCTGACGGGTGGCATCAGGCCCAGGGTTTTTAAAATACCTGCAAGAACAAAAAAGAAAGAAATGTGCATTATCCTTCTCCCTTAACGTGGCCACAAACAGTTTCTCATTAGCCTCCTAGAAGTGCCAACTAAGAAAGATGGAAACAGGCAGCTAAGGAATAGGACTGGACCTCTCATAGGCCCCCGTTTGAGGTTTGTTAAATGAAGCGTCTGGCCCTCTGAAAGGCTCTGGGGTAGCCTCTGTAACAACAGAGCCGCCCCTGCCCCGAAGGCAGCACCAAGCTATATAGGACATCTGCAAACTCTAAGAACTCTGGTTTCTCTCAGAAAGCCCCCACCTATCACCAGATTGAAAGAAGAGTCTCCTCTCCTAGCCACAGAATGAAACATGGTCTCTCAGAAATGAAACATTTTATTCCATTTAGTTTAAATCCAGTTAATGCACCTGAAACAGAAACCACAGGCATGATTCCCAACAAGGAGAAATGCCCTTGTTTTACCGAGTTCCAGCAGGGAGGCGTAACTGAGACTCTGGCCTCCTATGTGACTTTTCTGTGAGTCTCAGGGGTTTGAAAAAAATCCAATTTGAATATTTTAAGATCCTCAAGAGGATCTGGTTGGTAACAGGGAGTGACTTGCTACCCACAGATTAACTCAAATGGAAAATAAGGTCAGTCTAAATGACCCTCATGCATATTTCTGGAATAGTCCCAAAATGGAATGTCCTCTCACACTGCATTTTCTAACACCGTTCTTTAAAACTACTAAAGAACAAAATCCAAGAACATACCGCATTTTAGGCCGTACTTAGCCCTAATTCTGCCCATATTTAGCTACCAGATTGGATGGCATTCAATCTTAGATTAATCACTGCAGTTTCAGTTTTGTGCAACAAATATTTGCAGTCCCTACTGAGCACCTGGGAGCTCTGTGGAGGATTCCAAAGTGTGAAACCGTTTCCTACATGAGGGTGTACACCATGTAAAGCCAGGCTGGCCTTTCTTCCCTAGAAGTCAGTCTCAGCCTGGAGTCTTATTCAAAGAAATACAGCCAGGGGCACCTGGCTGGCTCAGTCGGTAGAACGTGCAACTCTTGATCTCAGGGTTGTGAGTTTGAGCCCCATGTTGGGTGTAGAGATTACTTAAAAATAAAATCTTAAAAAAAAATAAAAAGAAATACAGCCAGAAATAAGCAAGAAGCAATTTTTATCTTTATTGAAATCTATTAAGATTGTCCAGAGAGCCCACTGGTAACACACACCAAAACCAATTGAAACCAGCTTTTCCTGCCAGTTTTATCCACAGAAGAATCTTATTTGTATGTGCATTCATACACCTTGCACCTGTCTCCAAAGACCCTCTTTTCCCTCTCCAAGCTCCCCACACTTCTCAAACTCAACTCCCACAGAATGTCTTCTCTGTCTCCCCTCCCATTGTCCATATCCACTACTTTTCTCTTGTCAGGAGTTCTTTGATATTTTCAGCATAAACCTGGCTAGCTTCTCCCAACTTGTCCGGTCCTCCCCATCATCCACAAGCAGTAAGTGCTGGCCCAAGAGCCCACCTGACAAGTCACAGCTGTCCTGAAGGAAGCAGCACCACAAGCTGAGGGCAGAAGGGAAGCTCTGAGTATTTAAATGATAGTTTCTCCCCGTTAGGAGGGAACTATTTAATAAATTCTAATGGGATACTTATTTTAGGGGCTGAACCACTGCCCCATATGAACTTTATTGATAAAACAGACATGGTCCCTGCTCTCAAGGAACTTACTGGCTACAGGGGAAGCCAGTTCCCAGTAATTGAATAATTAGTCATGTGATGAGTCCTGTAGCCACCAGCAGGATAAGATCCTAATGCAGATGTCCTGAATGATGTAAATTAAAGAGGTCATATCCCATTCCATACCCACTATTAAGTGCAGAGACCTCTTCAGAATGTCTGCAAGATTCCCAGGAAGAGAAAAATGGAAGAATGAGATATATTTTCATGCCTCTACAGATTTCTCTCCCATTTCCTGCCTCTGCTGAAACCCTGTTCTCTGCTCTCTGCCTTGAAGTCAATCCTTTCTCTCCCTGATTCCTTACCAAAGCAACAAGGGAATGATGCCTGTGATGTGTAGCAAAATTTTTGCTAAGGTTTTCTAGGTCACCATCAAAGAGTTACATTCCTACACAACACAGCAAATAACTTAAAACTACATACTGGTCTTCTCATCCTAAAAGTCCTTTTGGCCACCATGACACAAGGGATTTGTGGCCTGTCTCCCTACTTCAATTAGCACTTAGACATCGACCATCTTGCTGTTTCTTGTGTGTGTGTGACATGCATGCACATGCACACATACACAGACACACATTGTCTAATTCTAAATTCTTCGTATTCTATTATGCACAGAAATTCAGTTCTCTTCTCTACATGGCAATGAGAAACAATGAAATCTGGCCATGTGTAGCAACATGGATGGACCTTGAGGGTGTTATGCTGAGCGAAATAAGTCAGGCAGAGAAGGACAAATATCATATGTTTGCACGTATAGGAGGATTAGGAGGAACTTGATGGAGGAACAAGGGGGAGAAGAAGGGTGGAAATGGTGGGGGAAAGGGAGAGAGGCAAACCATGAGAGACTCTTGAATGCTGACAAAAACTGAGGACTGATGGATGTGGGGGGGAGGGGGGGAGGGGCATGGAGGAGGGCACTTTGGGGATGAGCACTGAGTGTTATGTGGAAACTAATTTGACAATAAACTATTTGTAAAAAAAAAAAAAAAGAAAAAGAAATTCAGTTCTCTTCTCCCTTTATACCCTGACTCAGTGCCAGCCCAACCTTAAATAACCAAAACCTTCAGGAAGTCAGATAAGCAAAAGAGCTAGCTATATGTTCAAAAGTAAAAAGAACCACAAATGTATATAGTCTTTCCTCTAATAGGATCCACCCTCTTTTATTAAGTAACACAAAAAAAATTTACACAAACACTGAATGATATAAAAGTTGTCCCTTTCTATATAAGAAGATTAGGCCAAATACTCTCTAAGACCCACTAGAATATAATCTTCAAAAGAGCAGAGACAATGTCTCTTATTCTCTTCTATACCCAGGACCTACAATTCTATGTCAACAAGTGTTTTTTAAATAATTTATTAAAATCTCTTTTAGTGCTGACATTCTGTTATCCTTTAGTATTTGCAATTCTTCATTGTTATTTTTCATTTCATACCTTTTTCACATATGGAGAAAGAATAGAAGAAAAGTTTTAGTCCAAAGAGTTAAAACATTACATTTGTTTTATTACTGTATCAGGATTATTTCAGCTATGAGTATCTGAAGGATTAGCTAAAAAAAAAAAAGGCTTAAGTCATAAGGAAATTTATTGTTCCACTGAATGCAGAGTTTAAAGATTATATTGTCCCAGGATTAATCAAGTCAGCTGCTTGGCAACATTATCAACATTCAGGTTCTTTTCATCTTTCTACTCTTCCATCCTCAGTGAGGTCCTTAAGAACATCTTCTCATAGCTGCAAAATGGCTGCAGCTGCACCAAACATTATATTCACACACAACAAACCTCTTCCCTGAGTCCTTCAAAGATAAACTTCCCAAAAGACAATCTGTAGACTTCACCTCACATTTCACTGGCCAAAATCACATTCCATGCTCAGTCCTAAGTCAATCAATGGCAAAGGAGATAAAAGAACCATAGATGCCATCAGAATTCAGCTCTTGGAGTTGGGACACCAGAATCCTGGAAGATCCCAAAGTTGCAGAAGATCATGGTCACTTTCTGCCTTAACAAAATTGGGGTGGTAGCAAGAATAAAGGAAGGCATGTTGCTGGATAGTCAGCCAACAGTATATGCCATAATTACTATAACAAAGCTGCTTGGAATTTGGTGAGAAATACTGGGGTGGTGGGGAGAGACAAATTCCAAATGAAAGAATTGTTTTTCAGACTGCATCACTGATGAACCTAAAACTGTCAATATTGATGCATTAATTTCTTTTTCTGCAAACCATTAATCAGATTTTCTGTCCAAAGTAATGGGGAGTATTAGAGAAAAAAACTGTTAATGTCTCCCTTACTTTCATTATATTATCCTGTTTTAACTGAAAACGTTCTAAGGGATGTATCCCCATCCCCTATGCCATGGCACTGAAACAAACAAAAACCACGTGCAATGGATTGCACCAAATTCTAAGAAGCTGTTATTGATTTTAAACACCATATAACCCACCCTCTTAGAAATATTATCTTGTGAACTTTCTCTTCTAGATACCAAAATAGAACACATAAGAGCTGGTCATTAATTCTAGTGACCACAGCAAACAGTGACAGAGTGGGGCTGTAAGTACAAAGTGTCAGGCCATGTAGTGGAAATGCAGAGAGAAAGACAACATACCCTTCTCCATCCTCACTGTCCTTGATAAGTCAAAGACACTCCTGGATGCAAGTGACAAAAGTCTGACCTAAATCATCTTAAAAACAAAACTTTCACTGATTTATCAAGACATTCTCTATGATTCTCCATAGAAAGGAAACTTCTTCCTAATTCAAATGTTTGTATCATCTTCTTTTAGGATTTTTTCTGAAAGAGCAAAAAGTTTAAAAGCTTCCTACTTGCCAAATAGCACAGCATGATAAATATGATAGCACCCAAATTACCATCAGCAGAGTCCCAGTCGCTCGCATCTGCTTGTGGGGTTCCCTTTACAATCAATCAGGTGTATTGAAAAGGTCTTTGTGATGTAGAAGGGAACAAAAGTCACCTGTGTTTTTCAGTTTACTCTAATTTGTACACAAGATATAATTTGCTACACTGCAGGTCTCTTGCTCAAAGAGATTCAAAACAACAAAAGCAAAAATAATCACTACTATTCTGAGAGTGAGATAAGTGATAAAGAACCTAGCTGTGATCAGCTGGGAATTTCATTAAATCTAAACCATACAAAGGAGCAAAGATTTTTAGTGGAGGAAAATGCCTTAAGGTTTATCCCCTGTAGCCCCTCATTTCATAGATAGTGAAGCCAGTGGCCTTGTAGTTAGCATGGCCAATTGGATACATAAGTTGATTTTCATTCCCTTTTCATACCCAATCAGACTATTAGTAAAGGAACACAAGAGGTGTAAGCCCACTAGGAAAGGAGAACAGGAGAGGAGATACATCGTACACAAGAAACCACAGTGGAATAGATGAGTGGTAGTGACCAGCTTAGCAGACAGAGAGATCTGGAAATTAAGTGCCTCTAGAGGGAAACCCAATGGCGAGAAAACCTGCCTGTGCCTCTAAACTCCCAGAAAGGCATGGGAATTGGTGATACCAGTTATCTCTGAAGGAATGGGAATGAATATCCAGAAAATTGATTAAAAGTCAGGATACGGAGCTGGTGTATTTCCAAGGTCTCCTTCCCAACTCTACTCAGCCAAGAGATTGCTCATCCTCCACTTTGTCAGAATGTGGGGAAGTCTCCACTCTAGAAACACTGAACCAGAGAAGCTAGCTACATACTAGGGCAATGGAGGGAGGCATGAGGCACAATAGGCAATTACACTGGATTAATAACAATGACAACAATGACAGTAAAAATTGTTTCAAATACTTCAGGAACTTTATATGTATTAATCACTTAACCCTAACAACTATCTCATAAAGTAGTACTGTTAGTGTCCTCATTTTACAAATGAGGAAACAGGTAAAAACAAGTCAAAGTGACAGAGCAGAACTTTATTTCTTTTTTAATTTATTTCTTTTTTAAAATTTACATCCAAGTTAGTTAGCATATAGTGCAATAATGATTTCAGGAGTAGAATGCAGTGATTCATCCCCTACATATAACACCCAGTGCTCATCCCAACAAGTGTCCTCCTTAATGCTCCTTGCCCAAACTGAGGGGTAGGGACCAGCACCCCTCAGTTTGTTCTTTGTATTTAAGAGTATCTTGTGTTTTGTCCTCCTCTCTGTTTTTATATTATTTTCGCTTCCCTCTCCTCATGTTCATCTGTTTTGTATCTTAAATTCCTCATATGAGTGAAGTCCTAATATTTGTCTTTCTCTAATTTCACTTAGCATAACACACTCTAGTTCCATCCACATTGTTGCAAATGGCAAGATCTCATTCTTTTTGATTGGCAAGTAATACTCCATTGTACACACATACATACATACACACACACACACACACACACACACACACCATATATTCTTTATCTATTCATATTTCAATGGACATTTGGGCTCGTTCCATACTTTGGCTATTGTCAATAGCACTGCTATAAACATTGGGGTGCATGTGCCCTTCAATTTAGCACACCCCTATCCTTTGGATAAATACCTAGTAGTGCAATTGCTGGGTTGTAGGATAGTTCTATTTTTAATTTTTTGAGGAACCTCCATACTGTTTTCCCGAATGGCTGCCCCAGTTTGCATTCCCACCAGCAGTGACAGAGCAGAACTTTAAAACCAGCAGGTCATACTTTAGCATCTGATTATTAACCATCATAAAGAGGATGATCATACTCTAGTCATGGTTTCCAGAAAGACATGATTCAGATGTACAGCTCCAATCATAAATTCAAGTGTTCATTATAGAGGTTAAAGAACCACAGGAAAAAAAAAAAAAAAACCTACAAGTCCTGCCTGATTTGGCTGACTAGTCAGCCTAAGCCACCAAGCACCCAGACTTATTACTCAACTTTTCAAAACCTTACAATTTAATATGAAGAGGCATACCAGGACACCATACATTTGAGGAACGTCTGTCATGTGAAAAAGAGGAACCAAAACAAATTGAAGAGCAGCAGTTAAGAGAAAACAGAAAAAATGTGCAGAAGAAAAATTTTTAAAAACTAAAATATTCTCAAAGAAATAAGAAAAACAATCACATTCTAGAAACAAATGAAGGATGATATTTTTTTAACAAAAGAAATAGAGGGGTACCTGGGTGGCTCAGTCAGTTAAGCATCCAACTTAGGCTCAGGTCATGATCTCATGGTTCGTGGGTTCGAGCCCTGCGTCGGGCTCTGTGCTGACAGCTAGCTCAGAGCTTGGAGCCTATTTTGGATTCTGTGTCTCCCTCTCTCTCTGCCCCTCCCCTGCTCATGCTCTGTCTCTCTGTCTCTGAGTGCCTACTATGTGAAAACACTGGTAAGCCTTGGGAATTCGCATGATGAAAACAGAGTTCACGCTCAAGATTCTCACAATCCAGGAGAGGAGACAGAAAAGTAATCATAAAGATATGTGGAAAACACAGAGCAAGATAAACTAAAGGATTTTTGGAAGCACAGTTGTAGGGTATCAGCCCAGCCTTGGGATGGGGAAAGGCTTCTTTTTTTTAATGTTTATTTATTTTTGAGAGAGAGAGAGAGAGAGAGAGAGCAAGCACATGAGTGGGGGGAGGCAGGGAGGGGAGGGTACAGAGGATCCAAAGTGGGCTCATTGCTGTCAGCATGGAGCCCAATGCAGGGCTCAAACTCACAAACCATGAGATCATGACCTGAGCCAAGGTCAGATTAACCAACTGAACCACCCAGGTGCCCTGCAGGAAGCTTTCTTGAAGGAAGTAACACTGAAGTCTATTTTCAAAGATAAGCGGGAGTAAGCCAGGAGGGCTATGAGGACTGGGAAGGTAGAAAAAAGGAAAACGCAGAAAAATATAAACATTCATATACATATACATGCAAATATTTTAGAACACAAAATGAACATCTGGAAAGCAAGGATTCTTCTCTTACAAACACTGTAGGATATTCTGGACAGAGTTCCTAGAGAATGATGTGAATACTAAAGAAAACTATATCTCCTCTAATAATTTAATAACACGTTAATTCATACAGCATCCCAATATTTTCTGAACACTTGCATACATGTCATTTTATGTTTCATCAGCCCTGTGAGGTAAGACAAGCAAATAATGTTATTCCTATTTCATGGATATGAAATACAGAGTTCTGAGGAATTAGGGACTTGATCAGCGGTGACCTGTCTGTCTCCTGACAGGACTCCAGTCAGAAACCAGACCATCCAGACCCAGTTAGAAAATCCAGTATTTGTTTTTCACTGCACTGGGCCACATTCTCCTTGACAATTTCTGTTCAATTTGTTTAGCTCTTTGTTTCATGTTTTAAATGCATGTGATATAATTATGGATTTATGAAGTACCTGAAAAAACACCAATGTTTCTTACATTTTGCCTTTGAGCTTCTCACACAAAAAGGAAGCAAAATTATGCCCTTACTTAGACATTATTGCTTTGTTGATTTTTATGTCTCCAAAATGAATAATTTTTGTTGTTCTACTATGGTTATTAAAAGAAATAGAAGATCTGATCCGCAGAAATACTGTGATTGTCGCAGGGAAGCATATCCTAGAAGGCATGCAGGCGATTGATATTCTCTCCTCAAGCCGGAAACTCTCTGGAGATCCAGGAGGAAAACAGAATCGCAACAAAGACTGGAAAACAAATGGATGGAATCAGAGACGGTTGCAGACACGTAAATAGCTTTTCATGCTGTTGCCATTTCAGTGTGGATTCTACTTTAGTTTTGCAAATTGATGGCGGAAAAAAAAATCTAGTTTTATTTCAGTGTGTTTAACTTTTCAGTTAAAGACCAAAGAGTAGGTTTCTACACTCAAAATGGGTCCTTTTGGTGGCTTTATTAAAAATCACAAAGCCCTTTCCCTCCCCCCCAAAAAAGAAGGCCATTTGTTATACTGCAATGTTAGGAGCCAAATCAAAGGAGAATGTGTGACTTTCTTTTTACAGAAGTTTTAATATTTTCGTAAAGATCCTCCCTTCAGCTCCTCAAGCATTTGCCTTTCATTTTGTTTTATTGAATTAGGCTGCAAAGCACTCGAGCATGAAGCTCTTTGTCATCTCTAACCAGGCTTCCATTGATTCCACATATCCATATGCCTCATCTTGGTATATTAATCTATACATCTATTCCACTGAAAAAGAGAATTCTCTAATTTATTATGTAAAAGGATAAAGCACTTCCACAGCCCATTTGCATGCAGGTATGCTTAAAAGTAGATTTGTTTCCTCAGACTTAGAGCTGGCTTCTTTAGTGGCATTAAACCAAGGGAAAAATGAAATTATATTGTGATTTTTACGGTGGATTATACTACAACCATGACAAAAGCGGGCCAATATCTCAGCTTTTATTTCTTTAAATATAAGCAAATTTGAATACAAAGAATTCTAGATCAGTATAAGCAAAACTCTGCACATACACTCCCTCAGAAATGCAAATCATACTATTAATTCACCACCTGCTTCTCATTTGGGTCGGATTGCCCACAGCCCAAGCAGAAGATTTGCTAGGGGTGCTGAAGGGCTTTATGTGAGAGGCCAAAAAATTTGTTTCTCCCAAATACTACTCTTTCAAATACTACTGAAAGGAAATATATAAAATAGGCAATAACATAATCAAGAATTTCAGAGTCAGAAGACCTTATTGTTTATAACACATTGTCAGCTTAACCTTTCTTCAGTGTTCTTTCATCCCAAGCAACATAAATAATACGTCTTGACGTCCCTCTCCTTGGTTACAGAAAGTTTTTAGGTATGCTTTTAAGCTTTCTCTTTTACTTTATTCTGATTCAGAGTCATCTTCTCTACTAAGAATAAGTACCTGGTTTGTCCATCCCACAAATATTTATTGAGTGCCACCTCTGTACCAGGCACTGTTCTATGTGCTGGAGGTATAGCAATCAGTAAGTCAGATGAGACTCCTGCTGTCATGGAGGATGGAGAGCAAACACATGAATACATTAGAAAATTTCAAAGCAGTAAGGGCTCTGAAGAAAATTCAGTATGACAATGTGAATACACTGACTGTCTTCATTCTGCTCACCATAGCTTCTAAAGAAACTACCTCCCATTAGATGGGGGCAGTCAGCAAAGACCTGAACTGAGACCTGAATGACAAGAGTCAATCAAATACAGCTGGGGATAGAGTACTCTAGGCAAGGCAACAGCAAAGTGCAAAGGCCTGAACTAGAAATGAGACCTGAGGCTGGTTCACTCCAGCTAGACAAGAAAGCAATCCACTGGGCCGCTGTTCAGTAGAGCCCAGGAATACAGAGGTTAAAACTTCCATTTCTATCCTCAAAGAGCTGAGTCTAGTGACAAAGATAGGCAAACAATTCGAATATAATTCAATAAGTGCTATGACAGCAGTGTGTACATTGTGTTATGGGACAGGAAAGGAGAGATCAGGTAGGGTCATGGAACCAGTCATAAGTTAGGTGCCAGCCAACGCAGGTTTTCATCCTGGATCAACCATTAATTAGCATGAACCTAGGCAGGTGAAATTTATTCACATATTCATACACTCAATCAGTCAACAAATGTTGAGTAAGCATAATATTTTAGGACTATGCTTATGTAGGAGATCTACATTAGGGTACTTTTGGTTAAGAGGAATAGAAAGTCAACTGAAAAAGCTCAAAATGGCTTAAACAAAAAAGATTTCTTAATTTGTATAACTTAAAAGTCCAGGAGTTTTGGCTTCAAGTATGGGGTAGTTTAGGGCTCAAACAATAAATCTATCTCTCTGTTTCTTTCCACTCCTAACTTCAAATCCAGAGGAGAAGAAAAAAGTTTCTTCCTCCTCAGCAGTTCCAACAAATGTCCTAAAATTGATGAGACAGGTTTAGTCACACTTTTGTTCCTAGAACAATCACTCTGACCAGGGGAATTATTGTTCTAACTGACCAGGCTTGGGTCACATCCTATCCTAGGAGGTTGAGGATCCAGTAAATCTACGTGAACCAAATGGATACAGATGGAGGGAGAGATGATTCTCCAGGATATAGATTACAATACCAGAAAACAGGGCAAATGAAAGCTGGGCAGGCAAAACCCACAAATGTCTATTATAGGACTCAAGTCTAAAGGCACATTGTCCCCGGATCAAAGAACTCAGTCATGTGCCAGAAACAAACTACTCTCCTAAAAATCATAATATAATGTGATACATGCCTTACTAGCTGTCCACATTTAAGCCTCAATGGTGTCTTTAACTCTTGCCAGTGTTGGGTACATAAACTGCCTTTCTTTTGTGTCTCCCTCCCTGCAGGACACATACCTCAGATTCTTCTCAACCTGTGCATTGGGATTCTCAATACCTTCCCATCAATACTGCTCCCCTTTCCTTATCTTTCCCTCAGTTTTTCTATAGGTCCTTTTAATCTAACATTGAAAACTGTATTGGTCAAAATCAATCATTTTACTTTCTTCAATTTTTCAAAAAGACAAGTTTAAATAACAACCATGTCATCCTGTCCTATACCCAAAAACTGAATAATACCTTTTGATTTTTCCCTTTACCTACAAGCATGTAAAGATAAGGGATCTCTCCCCCGACCATACCTAGCTATCATTTCTCAACCGAAGATGCACAAAACTGTGAGCCTCCAATTATAGATAACTTTGCTTATGTTGTGCACATAATTAAAATTTTCCTGCCCTTTGCAGTTGTATTCCATCTCTTAGCTTGATTTCTTTAATTGGTCCCATATCTTAAAGGGGTTCTGTTCAACATTTGGTATTTGATAGATCCCATGGGTCTTTGATGCTGACAACAATGTTGCCATCTCTATGACTGGTTTATAGACAGATACATATGTATCTCTAATTGCTTATTTTTTAATGGAAATCTGATGAGTAAATTTCTCAAATTTTCTAAAACATTCATCATAAAATAACTCCCTGTCCCAGAATTGTACTCAAAACCATAAGTCATTTTAAGATAGGCTGACTGAAGTATGAGTTTTGTCCATCCCCATATTTGTTGAATATAAAAATCAATAATGCCACCACTCTGCACATTTATCTAATGTAATAATCAATACTAATACCTTTCCTGATATTTACTTAATATAATAATCAATAATAATACTGTTTGTTTATTTGATGCCATTGATCAAGGAAGAAGACCAAGTCTATGTGTTTTATTCACCCTACGTACATTCAGACTGGGCCATCCACTGCTAATACCTCCCTTTTTTTTCTAATGACCCACTCTCTAGACCTGAGCAGAGAGAGCATCCTTCCTTGTGGAAAGTGATGGTCAATAAATTATCATATTTTGTGAGGCAGCCAGAAATTGAGCCCCACTCTACATTATTCTAGATACTGAAGGAAACTGAAGGATACTGAAGATACTGAAGGAAACAAAGAAATATAGTATAATTTACTCCATATCTGTTAGGGTAAATAGTAGCTGCTATAACAGATAAGCCCCCAAAGTCAAGTGGCTGGGGTAACTTGATAAGTTACATGATAAGTTGGTTGCTTACCATCTTAACAGTATAATGTGGTTATTTCTGGTTGGTGGAACACTTCCATATAATACTTCAGAGACCTAGGCTTCTTCCATATTACAGATTCACCCTCTCCTAGAGTCTCCCAATCCTCTGCATTCAGCCAGTGTATGGGGAAAGAGCATTGAAAACCATGTGTAGGATGTTTTAGTAAGTCAGATTAGGTGTAGCATTAATTCCTTCTGCCTATATTTCTTTGGCTAAAACTCAGTCCACATCTAACTGCAAGGGAAGGCAAGATAAGAATATGATCTAGCTAGTATCCAAAATCTATAAGGAACTCACCAAACTCCACACCCAAAGAACAAATAATCCAGTGAAGAAATGGGCAGAAGATATGAACAGACGCTTCTCCAAAGAGGACATCCAGGTGGCCAACAGACACATGAAACGATGCTCAGCGTCCCTCATCATCAGGGAAATACAAATCATAACCACACTGAGATACCACCTCACGCCAGTCAGAGTGGCTAAAATGAACAAATCAGGAGACTATAGATGCTGGCAAGGATGTGGAGAAATAGGCACCCTCCTACATTGTTGGTGGGAATGTAAACTGGTGCAGCCCCTCTGGAAAATAGTGTGGAGGTTCCTGAAAAAATTAACAGTAGAACTCCCCTATGACCCAGCAATAGCACTGCTAGGAATTTACCCAAGGGATACAGAAGTGTCGATGCATAGGGGCACATATACCCCAATGTTCAGAGCAGCACTTTCAACAATAGCCAAATCACAGAAAGAGCCTAAATGTCCATCAACCAATGAATGGATCAAGAAGATGTGGTTTATATATACAATGATATACTACATGGCAATGAGAAAAAATGAAATCTGGCCATGTGTAGCAATGTGGATGGAACTCAAGGGTATTATGCTGAGCGAAATAAGTCAGGCAGAGAAGGACAGATACCATATGTTTTCACTCATAAGTGTAACAGGAGAAACTTAACAGAGGACCATGGAGGAGGGGAAAGGGAAAAAACAGTTGAGGAGAGGAAGGGAGGCAAACCATGAAAGACTCTTAAATACTGAGAACAAACTGAGGGCTGATGGGGGAGGGGGAAGGGGAAGGGGGGTGATTGGCATGGAGGAGGGCACTTGTTGCAATGAGCACTGGGTGTTATATGGAAACCAACTTGACAATAAACTATAAAAGAAAAAAAAACATTTATAACATCTACAGTGGAAAGACATTAATATCTTTTATACATAAAGAGCTATTAAAAATCAAACCGTTTCCTCAAAAGTTTAAAAATTATGACCCAGCAATTGCAGTATACTAAGTATTTATCCAAAGGATACAAAAATGATGATTCAAAGGGGCACATGCACCCCAATGTTTATAGCAGCACTATCAACAATAGCTAAATTATGGAACAAGTTCAAATGTCCATCAACTGATAAATGGATAAAAAAACAAGTGTAATCTATATATACAATGGAATACTACTCGGCAATCAAAAAGAATGATATCTTATCACTTTCAACAACATGGATGGAACTAGAATGTATTATGCAAAGCAAAATAAGTGAGTCAGAGAAAGACAAATGTATGATTCCACTTGTGGAATTTAAGAAACAAAGCAGATAGACATAAGGAAGGGAAGGAACAATAACATAAAAGCAGAGAGGGAGGCAAATCAAAAGAGACCTTTAAATACAGAGAACAAACTAAGGGTTCCTGGAGGGATATTGGGTGGGGGAATGGGCTAAATGGGTGATGGGTACTAAGGAGGGCATTTGTTGAGATGAGCACTGGATGTTATATGTAAGTGATGACTCACTAAATTCTACTCCTGAAACCATCATTACACTATATGTTAATTAACTTGGATTTAAATTTTAAAAAATCAGTTGAAAATGGGTAAAGAGCAATCCACCAAAAGTATATATGTTCAGTAAACAGCAAAAAGAGTTAGGGTTGGTAGTAATCTATGAAATAGTGCAGAGATTTCAGTTTTACTCAATAATTGCTAAATAAAACATTTTAATAACAATATAGGTAAAGAAATGACAAACTTTTGAGGTAGTTTTTAGAAATAGACATTATTAAGGTTTTGATTAAGCATGGGTGCTAGTATCCCTGAAAATTTTGTTTGTAAATGTCTGCCTTGCCAGTTACTAGTGATTATGAGCAAACAAGTACTTGTCACTTTCCTCACTTTTCTCAACTAAGCAATGTGGATAATAGTGCCTAACTCACAGGATATGGAAGATTAAAAAATCCTTAATATAATTGCCTGGTAACATGACTATCAAGTAAACAATAGGTGCTCAATAATTGTTATCATTACTGTTATTATTATTATCACTGTATGTTTGTTTATAATCTAAGAACCTCTAAATTAGGTTTCAGCTTATCTTTCTTTTTTTTTTTTTTGGTATCATTCTTTAAAATCTAGGAATAAAAAGCTCCTCTAACTTAAAAAAAAAAAAGAATATGATCTAGCTATATGTCCAAGAGGAAAGAAATGTATTTGGTCAACAGTTAGCCAGTCTCTGCCACCATCCCATCCTTGAGGTGTTTATAATTCAAAGAGGAAACAAATGAAGTATTATACACATGATGAAAAGGGAGAATCATTAGAAACTGGATTAGTCAGTGAAGAATTTCTAAGGAGAGACTTAAAAAATAGGTAGAATGTGGAGATAAATAGGCAGAGCCATCCCAAGAAATAAAACAATACAGTATATGCAAAAGAAGAGTTAGAGAGATAGTATGCATTAGGCAGAGGAATATGAAAGGCCCATTCAGACAATTTTGTCAGGAAGGAAAAACCAACATACCTGGCTAAAGAGTCTAGGATAAAACAACCTGGATTAGGACCATGATTCTGCAACCTTGGACACATGTTTGCATTGCATTAGGATTCCTCTGGTCCAGCCAGTGTACTTTACCACCTTTTTCTAAGTCATCTCTAAATCTCAGCTGACATTTCAAGTTTGAGTGGAAAATGTTGACATTACCTACAGGGTGTCCCTCAATAATTTTGAATTTCTCAAAGAATAAAGAAAAAACAAATAGCAAATTCTAAGAGATAATGATTAACCTAAGTAATCATCTCACTAGTGAATTAAATTACAAGTCCTTGTAATACTATAAAACTAAGAAGTCATTGAGAATCAGACACTTCAGTTGAGAACACATAGGAGTAGATAGTTAAATATCTTGACCATGGGCATGACATTACAGCAAAATTAAAGTGGAAATTAAAAGCCAGTAGTTCTCTCTTTGGTTTATCCACTAAATATCCACAGAATTAGGAGGACCGCCACTCTAATCAAATCTTCCCTAAAAATTAGGAAGTTCCTAAAGATTAATTCACACATGGCCCCAGTAGAAGTCCTATGGTTGTGTATGTTCCTAAACCTTTTGAGGAGTACTTTCTTGTTGCTGTGGGAACACACCTCTGCCCCCATCTGCTCTGACACGTGCTCTAATATCCAAATGTGTTCCAATACTCATCTTATTAAACTGAAAACCATGAGGCACCTGGGTGGCTCAGTTGGTGAAGTGTGTGACTTTGGCTCAGGTCATAATCTCACGGTTTGTGGGTTTGAGCCCCGCATTGGGCTCTGTGATGACAGCCAACTCAGAGCCTGGAGACTGTTTTGGATCTCCCTCTCTCTCTGATCCTCCCCTGATCACGCTGTCTCTCTCTCCCCGTCTCTCAGAAATAAATAAAACATTAAATAAATAAATGAACTGAAAACCACAACTTCAACATGTTTTGTACTCCATGATATAGTACACAAATCAGTGCTGTCTTGCCCCCTTGTAGAAATTTTAAGGCAGTGGTTATTTACTTTAGAGGATTTTGAATAATTTTAAAAACCCAAAGGAAGCTATGGCTCCTGCCCCCTTCCCAAGAAAAATCCACATAAGCATAGAAGAGATTTCAGTTATATGTGAGAGAGGCATTCCTAAGAACCTCTTATAATTTAAAATTCCTATTTTCAGCAACAGTTTCCCATAGGAACACCATACACTCCTATGGGGGAGCACAGCACACTGTTAAAGACTATCTCTTCCTATACCAACTCAAACTTCCCCAACTTATAGATGAGGGAAATAATGCATAGAAACATAAGGCAATTTGTTATCATCACCCACCTCTGAGAAGTGACAAAGCAAGCCTGGAAGCCAAGCTATCTACCTCCAATGACCTTGCACATATACATAACCACAATGAGATTCCCAATCCCTGTTCTAATAATATATCACTTTTATTTAAAATTTAAAAAAAGAAAGAAATTTTTATCCATGCTCTTGAGACAAGCCCTTCACAGTATTGAGTATGACACATCACTAGCACTCAATCTCCCCCTCTACGTACTTTGATCAAGTTAGCAGTGGAGTTTAGTTTCACACAGTCTTAGGAAAAATTCCTTACTCTCAAAAACTTAGGCAGATGTGGAACCAAATGCTGTGCCTTCCCTTTCCTAAACTCAGGCCAGGTGACTTGGTTTCTTCTAACCCTAATAATTAAAGCATCAATAAGAGGTCCCATATTTCTTTATTTTAATCTTACTCACTTTCAGGCCATACATCAAGATGAAGTCCTCCTGCACCCACTATTGTTTTACACTCTCCAGACACTGTCACAAGAACAGCAGCATTCTCCTCTTCATTTATTACAGCTCTGGACTCCCTAAGGTTTGCAGGTAGACATACCACTGATCAGGGCAAGACTGTAATCAAAGCTCTTTCAGTACAAGTTAATAAAAGCCATCTTTAGTTTTTAATTTAAATGTCTTCCTCTTGGTTGTATATGAGGCTAAAAGCTCAGGGTCATATCAAACTAAATTAGGAGACTAATATTTTGATTGATTTGCTTATTTTCTGTAATCTTGAGCAAATGAACACCTCAGACTTTATTAGGTTAACTGTGTTGTAATTTACAATAAACCTAAACATCATTTAACCATTTAAATTTTAATCCAGGTGCATAGATTTTAAAAGATATGTTTACTGACGTGCCTGAGAGGCTCAGTCAGCTAAGCAACTGACTCTTGATCTCAGCTCAGACCTTGATCTCATGGTAGTGAGTTTCAGCCCCACATTGGGCTTGGCACTGGGCCTGAAGCCTACTTAAAGAGTAATAATAACAAAATTTTATAAATAAATAAAAGGTATGTTTATCAACAGTTCCCTCCCATCACCTCTCCAAGGGCTGATAGGTTTCTTTATTTTATTCCAAACTGGATATCTAGCTGCCATCACAAGGGGAGGCTTAAGATAATTTTCACCCCACCATTATCTCTATTGGCACTTCTCAATATACCCCAAATAAACACATATTATAAGTAAAACCACCATTCTTACTATTTAGTACAATGTCAATCAAATTTCCATCAGCCTATCCCCAAGCTATTCCAAATAAACATGCAAATCTAGCAAAAGCATTGTTTGCTATGTAAATTGCAAAAGCAACTTTAATATAGTTTCTTTTTTTATTTTTTTAAGGCTTATTTATTATTGAGAGAGAGAGAGAGATGGAGTACAAGCCGGGGAGGGGCAGATTGAGAGGGAGACAAAGAATTCAGAGCAGGCTCCAGGCAGCTCTGAGCTGTCAGCACAGAGCCTGATGCAAGGCTCGAACCCACAAACTGTGAGATCATGACCTGAGCTGAAGTCAGACGCTTAACTGACTGAGCCACCCAGGCACCTCAATATAGTTTCATTAACAGGCTCTACCACCTTCCAAATAGAAATTTTATTTTATTTTATTTTATTTTAATTTTGAGAGAGAGAGAGAACAAGTAGGGGAGGGGCATAGAGAGAGGGAGAGAGAAATTGTAAGGAGGGAGGGGCAGAGAGAGAGACAGAGAACAAGAGTCCCAGGCAGGCTCCACACTGTCAGCGCTGAGCCTCACACAGGGCTCAAACTCAGAGCTGTGAGATCATGACCTGAGCCAAAACCAAAAGTCAGATGCTTAACTGACTGAGCCACCCAGGTGCCCCCAAGGAGAAATTTTAAAGCTCATATTGGTACCACATTTTTTTAAATTGCTGACCTCAGCTTCATTTTTAAAAATTTTTATTTAAATTCCAATTATTTGACATATAGTGTTATATTAGTTTCAGGTATACAATATAGTGATTCAACACTTCTATACAACACTTGGTGTCCATCACAAGTGCACTCCTTAACCTCCATCACCTATTTAACCCATCACACCACCCACCTCTATTCTGGTAACCATTAGTTAGTTCTCTATAGTTAAGAGTCTGTTTCTTGGTTTGCCTATTTCTCCTCTTCTCCCCCTTTGATCATTTGTTTTGTTTTAAATTCCACATGAGTGAAGTCATATGATATTTATCTTTCTCTGACTTCTACTGCTTAACGTAATACTCACTAGCTCCATCCATGTCATTGCAAATGGCAAGATTTCATTCATTTTATGGCCAAGTAATATTCCATTGAATGTATATATAACTTCTTTATCCATTCATCAGTTGACGAATACTTGTGCTGTTTCCATAATTTGGGTACTATAGATAATGCTGCTATAAACGTCAGGGTGCATGTATCCCTTTGAACTAGTATTTTGGTATTCTTTGGGTAAATACAAAGTAGTGTAACTGCTGTATCATTGGCAGTTGTATTTTTTAATTTTTGAGGAACCTCCACACTGTTTTCCAAATTGGCTGAACCAGTTTGCATTCCCCTCAACAGGACGAGAGTGTTCCCCTTTCTCCACATCTTCTCCAACACCTGTTGTTTCTGGGGGCACCAAACACTCTTAATAGCTACTCTATGTGTTAATTCCACATTTTTCTGACCTAAAATTACTGGGTGTCAGGCCTGACTTTAGACATTATATAAGTGATACATAAATTTGTGGCCAGAAAAGACATTTGTAGTCCAGAACTATTGAAAAACAGACTCTTAAAGACTTGAGTGAAAGTACCCATAAAGGTATCTCCTCAGTTCAAAGTACAAACAAGGCTCCCTTAAAATACATGGAAACCCATAGCCCTGAGACATAAAGCAAACACAACAAATGGGGAGATCTACAGCTGGCAAGAAATGAGGTAATAGAACAACCTAAAGTGAGATATTGAAAATAAGTATGATAGTGGGGCACCTGAATGGCTCAGTCAATTGAGCATCTGACTTTTGATTTCACCTCAGGTCATGATCCCAGGGTTGTGGGATGGAGCCTCATGTCAGGTTGGTACTGAGCGTGGAATCTGCTTAAGATTCTCTGTCTCTCCCCCCTTTCTCTCTCTCTTTCCCTGTCTCTCTGCCCTTCTCTCCCCTTGCACTCTCTAAAACTAAAATAAATAAAATCACACATTTCTCTTTAAAAAATTAAAAAATAAAATAAAATAAGTATAGGAAAAGTATTAACAAGATCAAGATGCTATGAAAAAAGAATAGGTAGACTTAAGAAAGAAAAAAAATATTCTAGAAATAAAAACGATAGTCATTGAAATAATCAAGTTATGCCTTAAACAACAGACTGGTCATAACTGACAAATAAATTAGTAACCCGGAAGGTACAGAAAACCAAAGCAATCACCGAGAATATGAAAAAACACAGTTATAAAATGCAAAGAACAAAGTAAGAAGCTTTATTTAGTACACATATAATAGGGGTTTCGGGAGGAGGAAAAAGTTAATTGTAAAGAAGCAATATTCAAATATAATGGGAAAGATGTTTCCATAAATGAATAAAAGCATGAGTTATAAGATTTTAAGGGACATAGTGAGTTCTTAGCATGATTTTTTTAAATTATGCATCATAGTAAAACTTCAAAAAATCAGAAATAGAGACAAATTTTCAAGCTACTTGGGGAAAATGACTATTTACCTGCAAATCAACAATCAGACTGACAATAGGGTTATCACCAGCAGAAGCAGATTCCAGGAAAGAAAGGAAAAGCATACTCAGTGTTCAGAGTAAAATAACTGTCAACCTAGAATTCTCTACCCAATAAAGCTAACGTACAAAACAATGAGAGTAAAATGAAGATGTTTATAGACATACAAAAAATAAAGGATTTTTCTACTCATAGACCCTCCCTCTCTACTAAAAGAGCTACTAAAAACTAAACCTGAGGGGTGCCTGGATGGCTCCGTCAGGTAAGCATCCAACTCTTGATTTCAGCCCAGGTCATGATCTCCTGGTTCAAAAATCAAGTCCCACTTTGGGCTCATGCTGACAGCATGGAGTCAGTTTGGGATTCTCTCTCTCTCCTGTCTCTCTACCCTTCCCCCTGTGCTCTCTCTCTCTCTTTCTCTTCCAAAATAAATAAACAAAACTTTATAAATAAATAAATAATAAACGAGCAAAACAGTAAAAGGGCAAAAAATGGAGTCGAATGCAAGAAACAATGGTGAAAAAGAGAATTCATTTTTCATTTGCAAATCTAAATAAATACAGACTTTGTAAAATAATAATCATCATAGGGTTGTCTAAAAACACAATAGAGCTAAAATATGAGAACAATAACAGTAAAGATGCGGTGGGTTGAAATTGAAATTAAAACATTCTAAGATGCTTGCTTTTGTTTTGTTGTTGTTGTTGTTGTTGTTGTTCTTAGGAAAATGATAGAAGGAAAATAAACCAAATAGCATAAGGGAGAAATGGTTATGTCATAGTTATGTGTGGGTCATGTGCAGAGGAAAGGTAGTTAAAAATTTTTCTTAAAGCTTCTGACAATAAGATTATATCCTTCTCATGTGATTAATACAAATTGCTTTAAAGGTATTTTTAAAATATTTTTTCCTCCCATTAGAACATATTAGAACTTTTCTATAAATTGAAAGAGAATGGCTTTGGCCCACAACTGAAGAAAGATAATCTGTTTCCTCTTTACTTATTTGTGAGCCAGTTCACACAAAATTAATTGTACTATTTAGTCTCCAAAATTAATATCTGTTTCTGTTACCCAAACTCTAAAATCCTCCATCAATCCTACAATATTTCATATACCTTGCAAATCAAAAATGAAAATACACATTTGCCTTAAGAATTTAAAGTACTAAATGTCCTCAAAAATAGCATCTCTTATAGTCACTTAAGAGTTTTTCTGAAATACTCCTTTTTCATTTCCTGGAAGGGTGAGGGTGAGTCCTTAATTAGTGTCAATTATAGTTTATGAATTAATAACTACAATGATCAGTGCTGCCCTCCCCCCAAGGAATTAACTTAGAAAGTCAATTGCAGACTCTACTCTCACCTGAGGGGGAAAAAAATATGCATCTGGTATTCTGGGAATTTATTTCACTAACTAACCACTGTTGCCTCAAAGAATCATTTTTAGTCAAACATAAGTTGCTAAAAACAATTTTGCTTTTTTTTATTTGGTTCTTTTGAGAGACTAAATTGCAGCTCACAAAGACAGCTATTAAGGTCTGAATAGAAAATGTTTAGATTAAATATCATACTCACATTCAAGAATCATTGTAATTGGTCCATTAAACAGCAGCATTGCAGTGTGGTCTGTATTTTTATTTGCTTCATTACTTAAAACTAAATAGCAGTTATTAGCTATATTACAGTGGTTAAAAATTCTACAGTTTACATTGTTGATGTTGAAATTTAGTTTTGTATCAACTCACTGACAATGTCTTCTATTTGTTTAATATTAAGTGGTAGATGATGTTTAGTCGAATTTTCTGCTCTTCTATCAAGTTTTTTAAAAAACAAATTTGCAAAGAATCCAGTGAAAAAGGTGTTTGTATAGTCAAAATATAATGGATTATGAGCAATAACAATTCCAAAATCTTAATAAAAAATGAAGGTTTATTTTTCCCTTGTGTTACATATCCATTGTTGGTTGGCCATGGACCTGCCGCCCCATGTTAGCTTCCCTCTAGGATGGAAAAACCTTTATCTGCGACAGCACAGATCCCCAGAGAAGGAGAAAAATAAAGATATAGCAAACCATGACATGGCTCCAGAAGGTTCTGTTGGAAGTGCTACACATAACCTCTGCTTTTACTTTATTGGCCAGAGCATGTCACGTGACCAAGCCATCCTCAACAAGAAAGAAAATGTATAATCTTCCTGCAGGAAGAGACACCACAAAAAGGGGCACCAAAATGTATGGTATACAGTCATATGATACACCACAGTGCCCATGCTAATATTTTTCATAAAAATGAGGAAAGAATCACTTCAATACACAATTTGTTTTCCAAGGCCATATCAGTCATGTCTATTCATTGAAGAGGAAAAAGTGACTCTCATTTAAGAAAAAAATTCCATATAAGCTAAATTTATTGACTTGAACTACTAGACAGTATTACAAAGAATGAAAACGTTATTCTTACCTGAAAAACAAATTTGGGTTCAAGATTACAAAAATTAATTTTTGTATTTTCAACAAGGAATGAGAGGAATAAAGTGCCCAGTGTGATAAAGAACTTTATTTACTTATTTTAACAGAGAACTTTAAAAGAGGTTATAATCATTTATGAAAAGAAATTTTTCAGAGAAGTCTCCTGAGAGCATTTCAGTGAAAGAAGCTTACATTTCAATTTCATTTTGCATTAGGAATGGAGAATATGGTTAAGAGGCTGAAGCTAAAAAAAGTGAAGTTTAACTAATTTTGACAATTTACACGGCCAAAATCAATTGCCTGCTCAGGCGCCCTTATGATTTATACTTCAAAAATCTTGAGAAGTTTTAGAGAGCTAAGAGTACTCATTTACAATCTTAAAAATGTTTTAGTGTTGTGGACGATATTATTTAAAACCCTAAATTGTCAGTGTTTGAGACTGATTGTTTTTATTTTTATTCAGGGAAGTAAATTTTACCACAGCGGTTTTGTGATACGATTATTAGAGCAAGATCACAAATTAGAAGCTAGAGGAAGCCATACCTCTGGTTTGCTTAAATGTCAATAATGCTTTGCCATAAGTACCTTCGTAAATTTGGTGATGACTGAGACCCCATCTCTTTTATGACTTTATGCCAAATCCAAAATTAAATTCACACGTGCCTAAGAGGGCTTCCTAAGGTTCAGATTCAGAAGAATATAGAGAAACTTTTAGCACTATAATCACAATGAAGATCAGAAATTAAAAACAAGTTCAAATGTGTAGTTTACCCTGAAGCCCATTCATTCAATAAACATCGAATCCTGTTAATAAGCAATTCTGTTCATTCTTGGAAGAGGTTTAACGTCAGCCACATCAGCTTTTCCCAGGGTACATCCTGTAGATTGGTAGCTCTCTAGGATTCAGTTGATGGTTTTGTGACAAATAGATTCCCTAATCAAATAAGTTTGGAAAACATGGAGTTAAAATAAAATAGGTTTATTTATTAAAAAGTTCTCAAAGTTATGAAAAAAACCAAAGTGCATCAAGAATCTCCCAAAGAGGGGGCACCTGGGTGGCTTAGTCGGTTAAGCATCCGACTTTCGCTTAGGTCATGATCTCGCGGTTCGTGGGTTCGAGCCCCATGTCGGGCTCTGTGCTGACTGCCAGCTCAGAGCCTGGAGCCCGTTTCAGTCTGTGACTCCCCCTCTCTCTGACCCTCCCCTGCTCACGCTGTCTCTCTCTCTCTCTCCTAGAAATAAATAAAAATATTTAAAAAAAAAATCTCCCAAAGAGGACTATAGCGTGTACCACTTCCCAAACTTCTTTTCACTGAATACTTTTTTCATTTTTTTCCCAAGGACCAGTGGGACTGGTGTTCTATGGAATACACTTCAAAAAAGTTCTCAGTTAGGGGTGCCTGAGTGGCTCAGTCAGTTGGGCGTCCGACTTCGGCTCAGGTCATGATCTCACGGTTCATGGGTTGGAGCCCTGTGTTGGGCTCTGTGCTGACAGCTCAGAGCCTGGAGCCTGCTTCAGATTCTGTGTCTCCCTCTCTCTGACCCTCCCCAGCTCTCTCTCTCTCTCTCTCTCTCTCTCGGTAATAAATAAAACATTAAAAAAATTTTTTAAGTTCTCAGACTCTTCCAGATGTTTACATTAGATTATCATTGTAAATATTATCTGCACTTAGTGCTTTAGTCACAGTATCTGTTCGAAATTATGCAATATGGTCCCTTTGGACCAAAACGACTAATTAATCAGTAATGACCATTATACAGCTGATTCAACCATGACACTACAGATTTCCTCTTTCTCTATCATCTTTTTTGTTTTGTTTTTTTGAGAGAGAATACTAAGCAAGCTCCATGCCCAGCGTGTAGGCAGACACGGGGCTTGATCCCACAACTGTGAGATCATGACCTGAGCTAAAATCAAGAGTAGGATGCTTAACTGACTGAGCCACCCAGGCACCCCTCTCTATCATCTTAAGACCAAATTCAAAGAACTATTTGCCAATGGGACAATTGTTTCACTTTCAGGAATTTATAAATAGAGGAAAAAGAGAAGAGGACAGATTGGTCAGTAGATGTTTTCATTGTCTGTATCATATTTCACCCTCCTATAGTACAGACCGAACCAGTGTGGACCCAATCTCAGAAGTCCTTTCGATGACACTGAAAAAATATAGATAAATGACAAGACGCAGTGGTTTTCCCAGAAAACCAATCTGGTTCGAATGAAATTGCTCACATTTTGTAAGAAGGCTTTCCTCACAAAGGACAAAGGGGTCAATAGGATTGAGATGCTGATAGTAAAGAACGTAAGAGTGGAGGATCAGCAGCTCTCCTAGCTAATTTGGAGAGAAGCAACTGATGTCAGTTGACTTATCTTCTTTACCAGTGAGAGGTATGGTATAAAAGACAAAGTGATGACATGTCTCTAGTTAATGACATTCTGAAATTATGAAAGGCTCTTGGCCCCCACCAAATGAAAATACCTTCTAAGTGAGGCCTACCCTGACCACTCTATTAGTACTGCAATCTGTCCACCACCCTGCCCCTGGAATTCCCACTCACCTTAACCTACATTTTTCTGTAACTCCTGTCACAATCTAACACATTATATAATTTGCATATTGTTTGTTTCCCCCACTAAGTTAAGCCATACAATGGCTGCACAAATACTTGTCAAATTAATGAAATTAATTAATACAATTTTAAAGAAAAATAAATGGTCAGAACTTTGGTCCCAGGAAATTTCCCTGATAGGACTTCTGAAGATGACCATCCCAATACTGCCTGTCTCTGCCTACATATTCTCCATGAGAGGAAGAAAGCTGAAATTCCACCCCCAAGCCACTTGCCAGTGCTGAGGCCACTTTCTGCTACTACCTTCACATTCCTGTTAACTCCCTCTTTTTAATCAAAAAGGATTACAATGAGGAAAAGGGCAGAAGAAATCTCTCTTCTAACAGTATTCTCCAATCACCTATAAAGCAGGAGAACATAGTGCAGAAGACTCCTAACTGGACTCCCTGCATCTGTACCTCTGTCCAGTCTGTTCTCAACATGGCAGCCAGAGTTATCCTTTGAAACATACGTCAGTCACATCACTTGTCAACACAAATGGCCCCCTATTTCCCTCAAACTAAAACCCAAAATCTTCACAGTGGTCTGTAAGACTTTATATGATTTGACCTTCCATTCCTTCTCAGATTTCATTTCTAATTACCATTCCCCTCTCCCTTCACTCCACTCCAGCTTCCTCACTGTTTCTCAGACATGCCAGTCATGCTCCACCCCAGAGCCCTTGCACCATGAATGCTCTCCTCTCAGCAGCTAGCCACATGGCTCACATCACCTCTTTCAAGTTTTTGTTCAAGTGCCACCTTGTCAGGTAAGCCTTCCCTAACTACCATACTGAATACTGAATCTTGTCCCCCACTTGCCCCTACTGTGTGCCTGTTCTCTCTTACCTGCTACATCACTTTCTTACTTATCATGTTTATTGTTTTAATTCCCTCACTAGCATTTTAGAGAGAGACAGAGAGAGAGAACTCTTCAGAAATGGCAGAAAATTTTTGCAATTTTTCTTCCCTTTTTTTGTCCCCAAAGCCTGGAATAATAGGAACACATAGTGAGTGCTCAACAAATTATCTGTTGAATGAGTAAAGAGTGGTTAAAATAATGCATTTTAGTTACACAGACTAGATTTTTATCCTAGCTCTATCATTTATTAGCACCTGTGTAATCTTCAGTAAGTTGCAGAAGTTTTTTTGAACCCTAATTCTCTCATCTGTGAAATGAGGTTAGCAATGCCTAGTTCACAGAGTGTGATGCCTTGTATATCCAATAAATGAAGGCCATTACTATGCATTGTGGAGTCTTCTGGGAGCAGAATATGAGAGCAAGTGACCAGGGGTACACTTTGAGGAAGGAGGTTGATAATATTTTGGGAGGTAGTAAATGAAGAAACAATGTATTTGGCTCTCACATCTCTGAATAAGTCCATGTAAAACCAACATATATTAAGGATTAAAATGAAAACATTAAAATAAAAAAAACAACAACAATGATATTAAAAGCGGCACCTGGGCGACTCGGTCGGTTAGGCGTCAGACTTCTGCTCAGGTTATGATCTCACAGTTTGTGGGTTCAAGCCCTGCATCAGGCTCTGTGCTGACAGCTATCTCAGAGCCCGGAGCCTGCTTCGGATTCTGTGTCTTCCTCTCTCTCTGACCCTCCCCTGCTCACACTGTCTCTCTCTCTCAAAATAAATAAAAACATTTTTTAAAAATTTTAAAAAACAAGGATTAAAATGGACATAATTTGACCAAAGCAATCTACTATACAGTAGATTTCATGAATAATGCAGATAGCAATAACAAGAGTAGCTGACCAATATAAAAAAGGTGAGGTAGTTGCACTAAAGATTCCATAAAATATTGTTGGTATGCACTATGAAGCATTTTTCTTTTTAATACCTCAGAATCAATACCTCTATAGTATCTCAAGGTTATTCAATTTGTCTCCATTTCAGGCATTCTGGATGTCATTATTGACTTTACACTTGCCATTCTTTCCTGTTTCTGTTAGTTAGACTGGCCTTGGCATCAAGGGAAGACCATATGGTGCCCATCCATATGGATGGGCTGGCTGGGTTTTAGAATCTTATTCCCCATTGATGTTCCTGTTGTGTGAACAGAATAACTTCTATTTAAGAGTAGAAGATGTAGGATTCCAGCCTTGCATATTGTATCAGTTAGAAAACGTGTCCAACTGTGAGTAGCAGAGATCTGAAAAACAAGGCTTAAACAAATTAGGTGTGGTATGGTGGCTTCACGACCTCATCACAGACCTTCTCTATTCTGCCATCTTTGGTCTGAGGCTTCCTTTCTCAAGGTTGCCTCATATTCACAAAGTGGCTACTGGAACTCCAGCCAGCATTTTCTCATTCCAGATAGGAAGAAAGAAAGAGACAAGAAATAAAGAGAGGATACCAGATGAGTCATTGCCCTTTTTTTGTTAATGTAACTCTACCAGAACACCCACCTAATAACCTCTCCTTATACCCACTGGCTAGAATTCAGTCATATATCCTTCCCATCTTCTGGGCAGGTTGGAAAATCTAGCATATTTTAGCTAAGCATGATGCGTCTCTAGTAAAGTCAGGATTCCATATTTTTAAAAAGGAGATAGGGGATATTGAGTAAGTATCTAGCATTGTCTTGTCTAGTTTATCTAATACTAATATCAGATACTTAATTTCTATAATAAACAGAGAGTCATCTTCAAAAAAATCACTGTCATAGCTTGCTAATTACCTTTGCTCTCACCTAGAAATTAACATCTCTCCCTTTGTTCTCCAAAGAATGGTTTATAGAGATTATCTTCTTAAAAAGGCAACCCTTCTACTGGTATCTACTCCACCCCATGAGGACTCCAACTCAGCTTTTGCAAACCAGGTCTCCCTTTAGTCGATGACATAAGTGATTCCAATTATTCCTCGCTGGACTCTGTAGGAGAAAACACTTCTCAGAGTCCCCTCATTGGGATCACCATTGCTGCTGGATGGCCCCAGGGTCAGAAGGCCCCTTGTGAGTACGAGAACCCTGCCTGCCTATTACCTCTACATAATGCATACTGTAGAATTGATACTTGGGGAGCCTTTTTTGTTTTTCATTTAGAAAATTTTCTAAGAATCCTTTAAGCATTCATTAGCTTTTTCAGGCCCACAGGGAGCAATTTTGGTACATTTCACCCTAGCCAACAACTTCTGTGTATACCATTCCAAGGACTAATTTACTAAATGGTCCCTCAGTTGCCTGAAAGAGTTACACAGCTTCAGAAAGTAGCCCATCCACTGAGAAGATCTGACTGCAGAAAAAAAGTCATAGAATTCCTGTTGTTGCTAATTATTTTCTAGTACTACTTGAGGAATGGGTAAGTATGAAAGTCAGCAATTTGTTCTAAAAACCAAATGTGTAGCCACCTGGGACAAAGCCACCAAAAAAAGATGCATACACATACTCCACATCGTTCTCTCTCTTCCAAGTCAAATTCTTTC
Organism: Hyaena hyaena; assembly: GCF_003009895.1. Taxonomy (NCBI): domain Eukaryota; kingdom Metazoa; phylum Chordata; class Mammalia; order Carnivora; family Hyaenidae; genus Hyaena; species Hyaena hyaena. The sequence continues at coordinate 72,879 of NW_024081313.1, read as the reverse complement.
CTTCTGTTTTCTAAATAAAATAGAACTTGCATCCACTATGAGAAAGATAAGCCTTCAAATTTGGTTTAAATTTTTTTCCTCCTTCATGGAAATGGCTCCATGGAGCTTTCAACTTGTCAGATATAATCTGTTTCGGCCACATAGTCTTGAGGGGGTGACAGCCACAGAATTTGTGGTGTCAGATAAAAACTACACAGAATGCAAAGGCAAAGGCATCACAGAGGTGATGAACATGAAGTTCTCCCTCCCTGAGAAGGAATGAACAAGACACTGGACCTAGAAGGAGCAGTTGCAACAAATGACATTGGCCTCTGTGGACAGAGTGTAGCACAGAGCCTCAGCTGGCCATGTGGACAATTCCCCAAGGCTGCATGTCCTCACATTTCTCTTGTCACTCCCACTGAGACATTTTGGAAAGAAGGCCAAATCGTCCTTCATCAGGGTATGCTGATTCAGACAGACAGCTAAGCTGAGATGGCTTTGGTGAACACATTCTATGGGATGAAATGAGTTCCCCTGTGGTCTACTGCCCTGTTGCTGTTAAACTGAAACCAGAGAAGCTTAGAGTTGCTAAGAGATTGTCATCTTGCTGGGGGAAGAATTTACACGATTGGCGCCCTCAGGCAAGTAGTGCTGAATCTGTCAGTATTCAAGATTGTGTAATTTTTTCAACTATTTCTTCATTTTAGCCTATATAGAATACAGCCTTCTCTTCACCCTTGCAGAGTGAGCATTTACAGCATAGCCAGTTCTGGGGGAGAGCTCAGATTGCCTATCAGAGGCGTGGGTTCAAGGGGTGACCCAGGGGCAAAACTGGGGGAAGAAGGCAAACTGGCAGCTTCAAGAACAGACAGGAAAAGCATCGGAAAGGAGATGAGCCAAGGCAATAGTAGAAATGAGGAAGTCTCCCTAGAAACTGGGAGTTGGACAGCGAGGGTCTGAAATTTGCAGAGCAGTCCCACAGTGGGTTTTCCACTAGGAATAAAAGTCAGGTTAAATGGCAGGGCAGAACCAAGATGTATGTAGCTTGTATGTTGCCCTTCTTCTTCTCTGCTAATCAGAAAATCAATGTCCACAAGCCAATTTGAGAGAGCAACGGCTCATGTAGGCCTCACCCACCTTTGCCCATAGTTCATGGAATCAGAGGAACATCTGACTCAAATACAGCAAAATCACCAGCAGCCATCTGATTTTCTCTCTCTCTCTCTCTCTCTCGAATTAAAATAAAAGATACTTACTGATTGCAGCTAGTCAAATAGTGTTGGGCACTAGATCTCTAAAGTCATAGAGAATTGGGACCAGAGTCAATGCCACAATGACCCAAAGTCATATGTAAGCCAGAGTTATGGGGGAGCAGAAATGATGAGTCTTTGAAGGAAGCAGGTATGGAAAGACAAACTAAGATATGCAGGGAGTAACAAAAGTGAGAGCCCGTGTGATCCCAGAAGAAAAAAAGGGAAGTGGGGAGAGTAGCTGTCTGACAGTCTTCCAGTTCCCAAGCAGTATGAATCATTCCCTCAGTTGAGTTCTCTGAGATCCCCTGCATCCTTATAATATAACCAAAAGCCTTGATCCTGTGTAGCCTTTGACACTCAACATATACCCCACCGTTGTAATGAGCCAGTCGTCCCAGACAGATTCTTTGGATTGCAAAGAACAAAGACTCACTCAGGTGTCCCTAAGAGAGAATGAATTATCATAAAGATACCCAGAGAAGCTTCTGAGAACCAAGACAGGTTAGGGACCAGCTTGTCTCTGTCTCTCTGCTTCTTGTAGAGCCTTCACAGTCTGTCTCTGATGGTGCCCTGTCCCTCACAGGGGCTTGCTCCATTTTCCTGTCTATACCAACTGGTTTTTTCTTTCCCTCCACTCTGCAAAGCTTTCCTCTATCTCAAAGATTCTGCATCCTCATAGCTTTTGCTTCTTCATAACCTCAGCCTGTTAGAACACTTCATGACCCTACCTTACCTCATGGCTTCTCTTTATAGATTCCTTCTTCTTCAGATCTCCCTGTTAACAGTATTTTCTAGTTCAGCTTCAAAAGAGGGAATATGATTAGCCATGCTCATCCTTTTGTACCAGGGCATGGGTTGGCCAGCCTCTGGTTTGACTATTCTTGGATCAAAGCACACCCCTTTTATACAACCCACTCCAGCCAGTAGGGCAGAGTCCCACAATACAAAACATGGCAGTCTAGGCCTGCTTGCTTAGAAGGGGCTCTGAGTAAGCAGATACTGCAACAGACACTTTTAATATGCTAATCCCTCCTTGTCACAAATATCCTGAGATACAGCCCACTGTTTTCCAAGAAACAATTAATTATATGATAAAGCAAACTACCTTGTGATAGTAACAATCACAATATTAACAATTAATTAACAGTCATGTTGTAGTTTTCTTCATCCACTTTTCAGAAGTTTCCAAATTTTCCAATATGTCCTACTTTTATAATCAGGAATATCACATTATGTATTAAGAAACAGATATAGTCCCAGGCTCTATGCCAAACACTGCAAAAATAGCAGTGAATGTGTGTGGGGGGAGGACATTTCATCATGAAACATGGATGGTCACATAATTTATCAGCAAATCAAGACACTTTTGGGAGTGAAAACGGGGTGCTATTAATAATCAGACCAGGACAAGCAAGACTGTGCTGAATAAACCAGGACATATGGCAAATGTTTTCACTTATGTAAGGCAGCTAACGGTTTAACATTTCTGTGTATCTGAGTAGAGGACTACCATATACAAGACCTTAACTCTCTTCTCAAAAATTAATTTCTAAAATCAAGAAATTCAGAGAATAGGACAGGCAGGTATTTGGGGACAGGGAAGACTTTAACCATCCACATCTCAGTATCCTCATCCTATAGTTTAGAAAACATCCAGGGTTCCAGCTCAACCAGCAAGGAAAAGACTGGGTGGAGAAGGGATCTAGCGTTGACTGATCACTTACCCGATGCCAGCTACAGGGTTGGATACTTTCCATATACAATCAAAGTTAATCTTCTGACAACTCTGTGATGTGGGTATTATTATACCCATCTTGCTGATGAAGAAACAAAGGCTCAGAGAGTTCAATTACATGGCGCAAATAAGCACATCTCATGTTGGGACTAAAATGTGAACCCAGCAACTCCACTACCTCTAGCCACCTCTCAAAATTAAATTTGAGATCTTAAAGTACAGAAACATCATAACCCCTCATGTCTCCTAAAGTAAATGTGAATAGTGATGAGGCTGTCTTAAAAAGTCAAGTTTTAATGGTCATTTCTTCCATATTATCAGTTTCTCAGTTCATACCAAGCAGAAACGTAGAAAATGAGCTTAACTGGATGCTGTTTCTTGGAGCAATTCTCATGGTTCTCATGTAGGTGGTATCTGAATTTGCCATGTAATTTGAAAATGAAATTTTTGAAGGCAATTAAAGGAAAACTTCTGAAGAGTGGGGTTAGCCCAGGAAAAAACACCCAACATGCTGAAAAGCTTTTGAAACTAATTTCCTATCAGTTGAGTCAAAAGAGAATAATTCCATTGATATCAGATTGGTTAATTAGAAAGGGATGTCAAATTCTGCTTTGACAGATATCATCACAGCTCAAATCTCTGTTCACTTTAATGGGATTCGACCTGTATCAACTTGCTCCAAACCATGAAAGAGGAAAAAAGTAGATTTTGATAGAAGGGATTTGCTCTTTGTTTGGGCTTTTCCAATTGGTACAGTCTATCCATATTGCCAAATGAAAGGCACTCTGAATCAAAAAGTCTCAGAGGGGGTAAAGATTCTTGAAATAAAATCACCTGTAAGATGTTTTTCACTGCCTTGTGCAAGCAAAAATCATTTACAGGCTAACATTAGAAGAATGTCAAAAAAAAAACAAAAAACACGTAACAACAGCATAGAAAATGAAATTGCATTTGTGACTTGTTTCATCTCTGCTTCAGATCACAATCGTACATTTCAGACTAAATATCTTTGGAGGAGTCTGCACTGAAGATACTGCAACTGGAAGACCCCCTTGTGACACAGAAAGTCACTTTTTATCCTAACATTTCTCTTGAAACAAAAAGAGCTTCCTAATGATATATTTTTGAAAATGTTGCAATTAAAGTTCAAGCTTATTTCCTTCTTGTATTTGAAGTTTGAGAGATGAGGAGATGGAAGAATAGAAGTCTGATAAGGAAAAGAACTTTCTTTAAAATTTGAATGTTTAGATTCAGAACAAATAAAATGGGTAATTTCATTTAATGCAATAGGAAAACAAGATCTTTTTGTACCAAATAGGTAACTGATGTATCTGTTCCATAACTTGCCCTGTTCTTTACCTTTAGATCTCAGGGCTGCAATTCAAGCCAATGTTTAAAAATACTTAAGGTCTTTATTCTCATTCAGTTTCTTCCATTAGCTGGAAAATACAATCTTCTTTCATGTTGTGTAGCTGATAACAAAAACTGGCTAGTGCAAGAATGCCCCACTGAATTCACAGTCGGCTTTGCAGAGCTGAATTGTATAGAAATAAATGTAACTACTTACTGTCTCGCTGAATTATGGATTTTAGAAAACTGTTTAATAATGAGGAAAACACTTAAGACAGCTTCTATTGAATTTTGCATGCACAGAAAACTAACATGAAACAGGAACTGATAACAGATTTTGCTGGGAAAGTAAAATTGTAATTTTATGATCATTTAGAAGTGGGAGATAGCTTCACAAGGACAAACCCCACAATTATCTATATGTTAGCAGTCTTGGAAGTATATAATTATATTTTTAAGTAGTCAGATTCTTCTTTACCTGCAACTTTATAACTTTTGATACTTCAGTGTCTTTTATTTAGTTTCTCAATCTACAAAAATAACAAATGTTTGCCACTTCCTGTCCTCCACTGCTCAATTGTTCAGGAGACTGAATTATCATCAGAATCACTGATTGTAAATTCCTCAGAGGTATTCATCTGTGTATCTTCCAGGGCACTTAGCAAAGTTACAGCCACAAAGCAGGCCCTCATAAATGTTTTCTAATTATATTTGATTAGAATAAACCAAGTACAGTCTTCATGCTGGGGCAGTTCCCAGTCCCATGCAAGGAAAACATATAAGGAAACCAGAAATCATAAGACTGTGTGCTAATACCAATCATGATGGAAGCACATGAGAGAAGCTCCTAACTTGTTCAGAGGAGGACCAGGGTTTCGGTGGAAGTGACATCTAAGCTGAAACTGTATGCACAAGCAGTGGAAAGAGAGGGGAAGAAGTGTCTGGGCAGAGGGAAAAGCATACTGCAGAGGTCAAGACTTAGAAAAACCATGTATTGGGGGACTGTGGACAGCTCCGAAGAGCTGGAGAATAGAGTGTGCTGTGAGTAGGGGCAAAGACTGGTACTGAAGGGGGAAACAAGGGAGGAAATTTTGGAGAGTGTTGGGAACCAGGCTAACTCATCCTTTACATACACCCAGAATACAAATTTTGGATATTCCTGTGTTCTTTTCCATTGCAATGAGTCTGGACTTACCCTAGCCCCCAATTACTAGGAACCATTACTAGGGTCAAGGGAAACAAGAATATGTTTTAAAACTGAGTAATATAATTCAGAAACTATTCTTTGAGTCCAAATGGTTTCAGCATGTGAACACAAACACATTTTATACTTTTTTCCTCTTTCCATTCTCTCTTCCTTCGCCTCTCTTAATCCTCACTAAATTCTGATCCTAAGTACATAAAGTCACTGTATGAAAGGGGAAGACAACATAGGTATAAGAGGATATTAATTTTGAAAAGGTAATTGTGGGTACACTATACCTAGAAATCTACCTCTGTGAGCCCCCAAACTATTTTTAATAATTAAATCTCTCTGTTCTATATGCTGAATCCACATAGAACTAACTTTCAATAAGCTTGCCAAATCATAAAACACAAACACTAAAAATATTGATTTTTCATCAACTAGATATATCCACAGTAAGTCTTTGCTGTTAAACAAATAAAATGGCCTAAACTTCCCAGTGAGCAGATTAATAAAACATACCCAAACCTTAAATTTTTTCATATCTTTTTATCCTAATTTTTACTTCCAGAAAGTTAAGTTTAAGGAATAAATAAGGATGTGCACAAGGTATAGGTAAACATCATCACATTTTGATGACCATCATGATGAACATTATAATGTCTGAACATCATCAAAAAATATTCCCATCATGGCCAAATTCTAGCTACCAACATTAAGTCACTGAACAGAGAATTAAGAAGAGATACACATATTGGCTCCAACAATATCACTGAAAAGGAAACACATGGAGACCTCACTCCCTATTTTCTGTATAAATGGCACACATATCACACACACACACACACACACACACACACACACACAAATTACTCTTGTGGTCTTCCTAACTGCCACGGGATTCAGAAGGAAAAAACAGGATATTGGTACGCACATTAATGTTCTCCACAAAGCCCAATCCTTGGGTGTTCTCTTTCAAACCTGGCAAATCCAACATGGAATTTTCTTAAACAAAGATAATTATCTCCCTAAAAGAAACTCTACCAATAGCTTTTAAAAATTTATTTGTTCTCACTGATTCCATATATGATACACAGATATAAAGAAAATTAAATTATTTCTGAGTTGTTGGTTTAGGAATTTTTTACTTTCTTTTGGTTAAATTGTATTTTCTAATTTTTCCATAATAAATACTGATTGCTTTTTATAATAATAAAAATTATTTTTATGTTTGTGTGTGTGTGTCTTCCTTGAATAATTCTTACAAATTCTTATTTTAACTCTAAGATGAATGGGAGAGGCAGAGAATACAGTCATTTGGTTACCAGTTTTCTGGTCATTCCCAGCACCTATGACAATCTTCCTTTATCTTTAGAAATTCCTCTTCCATTTTGTCTTAGAAACCTTACTCGGCATAGACTGGCAAAGTTCCTTGGAAATCTACATGTTCTTATAGGTTTCCCTTTATACTACCGCCTCCTCCAAATCACTGTGCCTCAGGCAAATCTGATTAATGTCCTCTCAACTCCTCCCACGGCCACCGGTTAATGTCAAAAAATGGAAATACAGTAATTCTTCAAGGAAAATATTTTTTCCTGATTTCCTCCATTAAGTTGTCTGAGGAAGAAAAATACTTTAATAAAAAAATTGGTAGTCAGTTCTTTGATTTTCATCTTCCATCTCATTTCCATGATCTGAAATTTAATCCTCAGGGTACATAAGAAGGTTCTCTCCATCTATGAAAATGCAGAGGTTGAAAGATCATTCAACTGGAAAAAATACCTTAAATGAGCAACGCACATGAGTGTACTTCTAAAATCTAAGGCTAAATAAATATAAGGTATTATTACCACATTGTAATATATCTAATATTCATTTGTACTTGGTATACATGAGTTTTCTAGGAGAGGTTGTTACTTGTGAACAAACTTCTATTTATTTTAATATCATCCTTCAGCATAATGCATTTGTAATTGATTGCCCTTAGTATTAGAATAATAAAGATTTTCATTTACATTTTTAACTGGAATAAATTAATTGCAATTCTTCCTAATTGTCTGCTTACAACCCGTTATTTCTCAAAGTGGGTTCTAAAATAGCAAACACATAAATCCCAGTTATTCTACTGAAGGTAAAAATAAAGCATGAGAACAAAATTATAAGCATTTTAGAGGACGTTTGACACAACTTTATTAACATTGTGATATTCCCCTACATATCAGGTAACTGCATCCCAGCCCTGAGTGTTTTGTCAGATAATGAAGGAATATTCACCGAATTGAAAAGAAATGGAGTACGACATTAGATTACAACTTTCATATACAGGAGAAGTACATCATAGCAATGCCTTTTCTTCCTTTTATCTGCTTCCCCTTTCCCTTCAGGCAAAAATATAAATGAAAAATGCCTTCTACCTTCAATCAAATACCAAAGATAAAATGCCGATTGCTTGCTTGACTGCTTACAATGGAGGTGTAACAAATGTTAATCTATCTGTGGCCAACAGTGAGGGGGAGCTGGGAAGAAGAGAAGGGGATTTGAAGAGCTTTTCCTTGGTGGCATTTCTGAGACTTCAAAATGCTCTTAGAAGCTACTTAACAACAAAATCGGTTGATCCCATTGTTGTGGCTCAGAATCCTGTTTCAGTATATCAGCTGAGTGAGAAGTCTAAGGTACTGGAGTGGCATTAATACATTGTGCCCATGGATATTTCCAAAACTTTTAATTACAGCACTTTAAAGAAGCCTTATGAAAATCCTCCAGCCTGCCACAAGCAGGGCCAGGCCCACCACTGTGAAAATCAAAGCCCACATCCTGACCTCAGAGGATCCCACCAAGTTTATTTCTGAAACTAACTCTGCTCAGCTCTGGTTTCAACCCTTCTTTATGGTAGGAGTATGTATAGGAGACCCTCTCCCTTTCATCCTGGGTTCCATACTATAGGGAAGGGGGCTCCCCATTGTGCTGTTATAGTATCTAGTCTTACTCCTTTGCTGCAGCCGCCAGTGCCCAGTCCTGAACACTAACACCCAACAGGGCAGCTCTGATCCACAATCATCACCTCTGAGGGTTCAGATCTTGCTTGGTTGAAGAGAGAAAGAAAAGGAGTAATGTGACAGAGCATTCTTCCTCTCTTCCTGTGATGGTTAATTTTATGTGCCAGCCTGACTAGGCCATGGCACCCAGGTTTTTGCTCAAACGTAAGTCTAGATGTTGCTATGAAGGTATTATTTGGATTAACATTTAAGTCAGTAGACCTTGAGTAAAGCGGATCCAACCTCTATAATGTCGGTGGTCCTTATCCAATCAGGTGAAGACCTTCAGAGAAAAGACTGAGGTCCCATAAAGAGGAAGGAATTCTGCCCGACTCTACCTTCAGACTCAAACTGCATCATCACCTCCTGCCAGAATTTCCAGCCTGCTGGGCTGCCCTACAGAATTTAGACTTTCCAGCTCCCACAACTGCCTGAGCTAATTCCTTAAATTCCTTAATTCCTATTTGTTCCGTTTCTCCTATATGTTCTGCTTCTTGAAAAATTCTGACTGATACACTTTCCCCAGAGGCTTTCCCCTCTTCATGGGACAGTGTATGGGGCCTCAAAGGTGAACCTGTTCACTCTAGATCCCAATCACCTTAACAAATGGATCATCCAAACCTGAAAGGCATAGATTGTGAAGCCCAGTCATGTGACTCTGTTCAGACCAGCCTCCAGGGCCTTTTACACTGACCCTAAGGCTTGAAAGGAAATCAGTAGCAAACGACCTTGCCATATTGCTGCTTTACACTCAGTGACCTGGGGACTTTGGGTCTTCTCCAAATTCAAGGGAATATTTTCCTTCTCTCTCTACCCTTGGCCACTGTTCCTGAGGACAAATAGTTCCTCCTTTTAGTGAGAACCTATCATCTGACGGACTATGGAACTAGTGAATAGGCCACTTCTGGACCCATGTCTGCATACACCATACACTTCATGATGATTGATCCTCAATATAGAAAATAAGACCAAACTGTGCATGATTCCATTTCTCTGCTTGCCTTGGAACTAACAGGAGTTTGGACAGGAAAACACACCCAGTCTCTACCTTGAGGCATTTCATTCTCTCTGGCTCTTTAATCTGAACTCTGGGTTGTTCTCTGCAGGCAAAATCAAGCTCTGGAATCATCCTTCTAAATTCATTAGTAATTCGGAGACATGACTCTCCAAACCAGGATAAGTCTTCCTGATCTATACCCTTTCCATGCGGCCTTAATGTGTTTTACCATTCTTCATCTTTTAAGAGTAAAAAACAGTTTTTCATATACTTTTTAGGGGGATTGGAGAGTTCAAAGTTTTTTAATTGCTTATGTTCAATACAAACCAAAGTGTCTAAATTCACAATGCAACTTTCATTAGTCTGGAGTATCGTTATATTATTTATATGAGCACTATCAGTTTATTAACACCTACTAACTTTAGCATACAGATGCAAATTATTTTCTAGCTATTGCTAATAGTAAGTAAGGTAGGGTATTCTGTAAATGCTAAATTATCGGGGGATCTGGATGGCTCAGTCAGTCAAGCCTCTGACCAGCTCAGGTCATGAACTACGAAGTTCATAAGTTCAAGTCCCGCATCAGGCTCTGTGCTGACAGCTCAGAGCCCGGAGCCTGCTTCAGATTCTGTGTCTCCCTCTCTCTCAGCTTTTCCCCCACTCATGCTCTGTCTGTCTGTCTGTCTTTCTCTCCCCCCAAAATAAACATTAAAAAAATTTTTAATAAATAAATAAAATAAATAAATAAATGCTATATTATCATTCAATGAGTTATTTGTCACTGTTCTTTTCTGCCCTTTCTTGTAGGTAAATTGTACCCTGGGCTGTTTGCTGCATTTTCCCCAGTTTTTTTAGGGTCATAAATTTTAAGGGTTAAAGTTTGGGTTTATACAGCACCATTGTGGTTAGGTCTTCCACAGACAACTTGATCTGGAAGAACTTTCTGGAACATTGACTTACTTCACTTCACCATATCTGAATTGTTGGATAAGCTAAGTTTTTTCCTGAAAGTTCTCCTGGTCTTTTTCCCAGGAATGTTAGGCACCCAACCCAGTATTACCAAGATGACTGACAGTTCTTGACTTAAGCCTATAGAAGGAAAGATTAATCTCTTTCCAGGTGGCTCCAGTTTTTCATATGCTTTGTTTCCCTATGCTGTCTTCGCCATTTTTTCCTTTCTTTGTTCAGTCTCCCTCCAATATGGATTTGACCTGAATTATTCCAGTAACTCCATTTTCCTTCTATTTCACATTTGCTCTACAGACCAAACTTCAATATATTTCATTTCCATTCACTGTATTCTAGATTTTTTTTTTCTCTTATATCATAAGTTCATGGACATCCTGGGAAAGCTTAAATTACAAGTAGCTAATTGGCTTGTCTACCTCATGTATACTTATTATCTTTATTCACATAAATAGGGCAGCAAAATTCTCTGGGAAATCAGCTCCTTACTCTCCAGGTACAAGAAAGGATTGCGTAAGATTTCCTGAGAGATTTAAAGCTATCATGGCAACTTAGAAATAACCAACTGCGATTTCTCCATGGAGGTCCAAGACTCAGTTAATTACCACTGCTTAATTAATCCAAGAGACTCTAACCGAATTCCCAACTGAGTTGTGAAAATAATCACTAAGTAACCAAAAGGTCTTCCAGAAGCCAAGAGAATATCACTTGGGCCTAGCTGTAATAGCAGAGATTGAATTCCTCCTTTCTGGTTTCTTTCTGGTTCACTGGAAAACTGGTTACTCCTAAAGAAAAATGGAAGGAAAAGGATCTCTGACCACAGGATCATCACCCATAATAGAGGCTCTCCTTAGAGAGTGAGCCACACTTCCTGGAGAAAACACAGTAGCCCATGAATCATGAAATAGAAAGAAAAATCTACAGGCTAACTAATGTCTTGGCCTCAGAAAGAAAAGGTATCACAGGTAATCACTGTGGCAAAATGTACAATGGTTTCCTGACAAAGCTAAAAGTAGAATTTACTGTCCAGCAAGGCAAAATGGTTCTTAAAAATGCAAAATATAGAGATGACCTGAGTTCAAATTCTGACTTGCCATTTACTAGATGTGTCATCTTGCTGAGCTTATCAAAGCCTCGGTGTGCTTATCTGTAAGTGGGAGTAAGCATAGAATTGTAGTAAGTATTAAATAAAATCATCTATTTAAGTACTTAATTAAATAAGTTGCATGTGGTAAATGTTCTTAAAATGTTATGACTGGCTATTGTGTATGAAAGATCCCAATAACAGTGATCCCGTGCAGCAACCACTACCAACTTCTGCTGAGTAATTTTAAAAACAACTGTATCACTAGAAAAAGCCTTAGGTTTTAAGATATTTATCAAGGACTGATCAAAAAAATGAAAGAACTGAGGAGTAGCATCAGTGTGTTCTTCCCAAGTAATGGGGAAATTTGAAAGATGAAAGAGGAATCAAAGTCCAAGAAATGAGTAGCTGGTGTTATTAGATGGAGTCAGCGAATGGATTTTGGCTTTTTGAATGATTGTTTAAGATCTCAGAGCAGGGGTGCTTTGGTGGCTCAGGCTGCTAAGTGTCTGACTCTTGATTTCAGCTCAGGTCATAATCTCACAGTTCATGAGTTCAAGCCCTGCATAGGGCTCTGTGCTGAAAGTGCGGATCTTGCTTGGTATTCTTCCTCTCTTTTTGCCCTTCCCCCATTTGTACTCTCTCTGTCTCTCAAAATAAATAAATAAAATTAAAAAAAAAAAAATCTCAGAGTCAATGGATACCTGGCCAGACATAGGGCTGGTGTATGGGGAAAACCCACTATGTATCAGTAGGAGAATGAAAAACAAATGATGGTCTATTCATATAATGGAATATTACTTGAATTTTTTTAAAAAAGTACTAAACACACAACATACATATGAGTTGCAAAAACACTGTGAATGGAAAAAAGCCAAGTACAAAAGTATATACTGCATGATTCCATTTCTATAAAGCTCTAGAAGAGTTAAAACTAACCTAATGACAACAGAAAACCAAACTGTGTTTGTTTCTGGAATGGCGCTGGGAGATGGGATTGACAGGAATAGGCAAGTTGGGGAGTGAAGGAAATGTCCTGCTGTTTTGATGGTAGTATATCAAAATTCATTGAACTGAGCTATTCATACTTTACTATATCCTATTATCACTCAATTAAAAACAATGTAATGAGAGCAAAATAAAGATGTTTCAGATTGGGGCACCTGGGTGGCTCAGCTGGTTAGGCGTCCGACTTTGGCTCAGGTCATGGTCTCAGGGTTCATGGGTTTGAGCCCCATGTCGGGCTCTGTGCTGACAGCTAGCTCAGAGCCTGGAGCCTGCTTCAGATTCTGTGTCTCCCTCTCTCTCTGACCCTTCCCTACTCACACAGTCTCTTTCTCTCTCAGAAATAAATAAAAAACATTTTAAAAATTTTTAAAAAGATGTTTCAGATTAACAAAGACTGAGATTGAAAGAATTTACCATTCACAGGCCCTCCTTGTAAAAGGTACTAAAAATGTTCTTCAGAAAGAAGAAAACTAAATGAAGAAATGAAAAACTGAAAGTAAAGAAGCAAAAGGAACTAGGGAAGCATCAAGAATGTATAAAATAGGGGCGCCTGGGTGGCTTAGTCGGTTAAGCGTCCGAATTTCGCTTAGGTCATGATCTCGCGGTTCGTGGGTTCGAGCCCCGCGTCGGGCTCTGTGCTGACTGCCAGCTCAGAGCCTGTAGACTGTTTCAGAGTCTGTGACTCCCTCTCTCTCTGACTCTCCCCTGCTCACGCTGTCTCTCTCTCTCTGCTAGAAATAAATAAAACATTAAAAAAAATTTAAAAAAAAATTATTTTTTAAATTATTTCTAAAATTTTTTTTTTTTTTTTTTTTTTTTTGGTTTTTTTTTATGTTTATTTACTTTGAGAGAGAAAAGGAGGAAGGAGCAGAGAGAGAGAGAATTCCAAGCAGGCTCCACACTGATATATTTAAGGGAGAAATATACTTGATGAAATATATTTGACTAAATATGACTAAATTTATATTTGACTAAAAATATTACTATGTAGTAATAAAATGAATAATGTTTTCAGAAAGATATTATCATCTTTTACATGTATATACTTAATACCATAACTTTGAAATATATAAAGAGGGGCACCGGGCTGACTCAGTCAGAAGAGTATGTGACTCTTGATCTTGGGGTCATGAGTTTGAGCCCCAGGTTGGGTATAGAGATTACTAGATAGATAGATAGATAGATGCATAGATAGATACATAGATAGATAAAATATATTTTTAGAAACTCACAAGGAAAAATGAACAACTCCATAATCATTAGGGAAAGATTTTAATATCTTACTATAACTGCTATATGAAAAGCAGTAAGAAAATAAGCCTAATTAGTACCAGCACAATTAGTAAACTTCACCAAGTGAACTACACCTTATATCCTACACCAAAATTTAAAAAATACATTTCATTTTCAAGAACACATTTATAATTTACCAAACATTGGCTGAATACTTGCTCACAAAGCAGGATTCAATAAAATCAAAATATTCTGCACCATGGAAACCACATTTTGAGACCAAAGTACTATAATATTAAGAAATAGTAGTTTAAAAATAAAGCTCAAAACCGTGAATGTTAGAAAAATTTTAAATATATTGTACATCATTTATAGGACCATAAGTAAATCATAAAGGCCAGTATCACTATTCAGAACTGATTGACAATAAAGGTATACATATCAAAATTGATGTATGCAACTCAATATCAGTACTAAGAGGTAATTGTTGCCTGAAATGCATATGTAAGATAAGAAGAGAAATCAAAAGGCTATGGTTTCAGTATCTAATTCAAAAAATTAGAAATTGAAAATAGAAATCCAGTTAAGGAATAGAAAAAAAAATGAAAACAAAAAGAGCAGAAATTCACCACATAGAAACAAAGAACAAAATAAAGACGGTCAACAGGACCAATGCCTGAGTCTCCACAAAGATCAAAATGAAGTCAGTCCTCTAGTAAGACCAAATAGAAAAGAACTAAAGCATAAATTGGTCATATTAGACTTTTTAAAAAAGATATAAAATTACAGATACATTAGAAATGTAAAGTGTCTTAAGAGAATGCTTGAACAACTTGTTGCCAACAAATTTGAAACCTAAAAAAAGGCATACATTTTTTTAAAAAAATTAATTATCAAACTCTCATAAAAAATATAGAAAACCTAAACAGACTTATGATTACTAAAGAAGTTGAATCAATAACTAAAAACGTATTATCTACCCTGCCTTCAAAAAATGGCCACAATAACTGCACAAGTAGATGCCAAACCTGCAAGGAACAAGTATTTCCTAATTTATATAAATATTACCAAACATACATAAAGAGAACTCCCCAACATGGAAGCCAATGAAAATGAAAACACGACACTGAAAACTTCTGGGATACAGCAAAGGTGGTTATAAGAGGGGAGTATATAGCAATCCAGGCCTTACTAAAGAAGGAAGAAGGGTCTCAGATATACAACTGAACCTTATACCTAAAAGAGCTGGAAAAGAAACAGCAAATAAAGCCCAAAACTAGCAGAAGAAGGAAAATAATAAAGATTAGAACACAAATCAATGATATGAAAATCAAAAAAAATAGTAGAACAGATCAATGAAATCAGGAGCTGGTTCTTTGAAAGAATTAACAAAATTGATAAACCCCTAGCCAAACTGATCAAAAAAGAAAAAGGAAAGGACCCAAATAAATAAAATCATGAATGAAAGAGGAGAGATCCCAAGCAAGACAACAGAAATGCAAACAATAGGAAGAGAATATTATGAGCAATTATATGCCAACAAATTGGGCAAATTTTAAATAAAAGTTAACACATATTCTCTTGAAGCTGTTCCAAAAAATAGAAATGGAAGGAAAACTTTCAAACTCATTCTATGAGGTCAACATTACCTTGATTACAAAGACCCCACTAAAAAGCAAAACTATAGACCAATTTCCCTGATGAACATGGATGCAAAAATTCTCAACAAGATACTAGCAAACCAGATCCAACTATACGTTAGAAGAATTATTCACCATGGTCAAGTGGGATTTATTCCTGGGATGCAGGGCTGGTTCAATATCCACAAATCAATCCAAGTGACACATCACATTAATAAAAGAAGGGATAAGAACTATATGATCCTCTCAACTGATGCTGAAAAAGTATCTGACAAAATACAGCATCCTTTCTTAGTAAAAACCCTCAAGAAAGTAGGGATGGAAGGATCATATCCCATCATCATAAAGGCCATATATGGAAGACCCATAGCTAATCATCCTTAATGGGGAAGAACTGAAAGCTTTCCCCCTAAGGTCAGGAACGTGACAAAGATACCCACTCTCACCACTGTTATTCAACATAGTGTTGGAAGTCCTAGCCTCAGCAATGAGACAATACAAAGAAATAAAAGGCATTCAAATTAGCAAGGAGGAAGTCAAACTTTCACTCTTCATAGATGACACAATACTCTATGTGGGAAATTCAAAAGACTCCACCAAAAAAACTGCTAGAACTGATACATGATGAATTCAGCAAAGTTGCACAATATAAAATCAATGTACAGAAATCAGTTGCATTTCTATACATCAATAATGAAGCAGCAGAAAGAGAAATCAAGGACTTGATCCCCTTTACAATTGTACTAAAAACATAAAATACCTAGGAATAAAGCTAACTAAGGAGGTGAAAAAAATCTATACACTGAAAACTATAGAAAGATCATGAAAGAAATTGAAGACACAAAAAAGTAATGGAGAAACAATCTATGCTCATGGATTGGAAGAACATTGTTAAAATGTCAATACTACCCAAAGCAATCCACATATTCAATGCAATCCCTATCAAATTAACACTAGTATTCTTCACAGAGCTAGAACAAACAATCTTAAAATTTTTATGTAACCAAAAAAGACCCTGAATAGACAAAGTAGTCCAGAAAAAGAAAATCAGAACTGGAGGCATCACAATTCTCGACTTCCAGCTGTATTACAAAGCTGTAATCATCAAGACAGTTTTGTACTGGCACAAAAACAGACAAATAGATCAATGGAACAGAACAGAAAACCCAGAAACAGACCCACAAATGTATGGCCAACTAATCTTCGACAAAGCAGGAAAGAATATCCAATGAAAAAAAGACAGTCTCTTCAGCAAATGGTGTTGAGAAAACTGGACAGCAACATGCAGAAGAATAAAGTTGAACAACTTTCTTACAACATACACAAAAATAAATTCAAAATGGATGAAAGATCTTAACCATTAAGACAGGTCAAAATCCTAGAGCAGAAAACATGCAGCAACCTCTTTGACCTTAGCCACAGAAACTTCTTACTTGACATGTCTCCAGACACAAGGGAAACAAAAGCAAAAATGGGACTATTTGAAACCTCATCAATATAAAAAGCTTCTGCACAGCAAAGGAAACAATCAGCAAAACTAAAAGGCAACTAATGGAATGAGAATAGATACTTGCAAATGACATATCAGATAAAGGGATAGTATCTAAAATCTATAAAAACTTATCAAACTCAACACCCAAAAACAAACAACCCAGTGAAGAAATTGGCAAAAGACAGGAATAGACACTTCTCCAAAGAAGACATCCAGATGGCTAACAGACACATGAAAAAAATGTTCAACATCACTCATCATCAGGGAAATACAAATCAAAACCACAATGAGATATCACCTCATACCTGTCAGAAAGGCAAAATTAACAACTTAGGCAACAACAGGTGTTGGCAAGGATGCACAGAAAAAGGAACCCTTTTGCACTGCTGGTGGGAATACAAAATGGTGCGGCCACTCTGGAAAACTCTATGTAGGTTCTTCAAAAAATTAAAAATAGAACTATCCTATGACCCAGCAATTGCACTACTAGGTATTTATCCAAAGGATACAGAAATGCTGATTTGAAGGGACACATGCATCCCAATGTTTACAGAGGCACTATTGACAATGGCCAACGTATGAAAAGATCCCAAATGTCCATCAACTAATGAATGGATAAAGAAGATATGGTATATATATACCATATACATATATATACCAGATACATAATGAAAAAGGGGCGCCTGAGTAGCTCAGTCGGTTAAGCATCTGACTTCAGCTCAGCTCACAATCTCACGGTTTGTGGGTTCAAGCCCCACGTCAGACTCTGTGCTGACAGCTCAGAGCCAGAGCCTGCTTCCAATTCTGTGATTCCTTCTCCCTCTGTCCCTCCTCCACTCACACTCTGTCTCTCTCTCAAAAATAAATAAACATTAACAAAAATTTTTTTTAATGGAATATCACTCAGTGGTCAAAAAGAATGAAATCTTGCCATCTGCAACAACGTGGATGAACTAGAATGTATTATGCTAAGCGAAATAAGTCAAAGAGAAATATCACGTTTTCACTCACATGTGCAATTTAAGATACAAAACAGACAAACATCTGGGAAAAGATGTAAAAAATATATAAAAACAGAGGGAAACAAACCATAAGAGACTCTTAAATACAGAGAACAAACTGAGGGTTGCTGGTGGGGTGTTGGAGGGAGGGAAGAGCTAAAGGAGTGAGGGTCATTATGGAGGAGCACTGGGTGTTATATGTAAAAGTGATGACTCCATTCTATTCCTGAAATTCGATTCCTGAAATTATTGTTACACTATATGTTAACTAAGTTGAATTTAAATTTAAATAAATAAATAAATTTTAAAAAGGAAAAAAAATAAAATAAAATCATGACATCAAAAAAGAAAAAAAAAAAAAAAAAAAAAAAAAAAATCCCCAACTCATTTTATGAGGCTAATGTAACTTTAGTGCCCAAAATGGAGAACAATAGTGCAAAAAGAGAAAATTACAGGCCAAGCTCACTCACAAACATAAATGTAAAAGTGTTAAATAATTTATTAGCAACGAAATGCAGGGAAGTATTTAAAAATAAATATCCCATGACCCAGTAAGTCTTACTTCAGAAATGCAAGGATAATTTAATGTTAGAAAATTAATAAAAGTAATATACAACCCTAACACATAATGGGAGAAAACCCATAATCTCAAAAGATATAGAATAAGAACACATAAAATTTAATATCTACTCAAGTAAAAACTCTTAGCACTCAAAACTGTAGGGGAACTTTCTTTACCTGATAAAGAGTGTCTATCAAGAAACTTCAACAACTATCGTGCTTAATAGTGAAATGTTTAGAGAATTTCATTTTAAAAAATAAGGATGCCCTTTAGCATTGTATTCAGACTTTTCCTGGATGTCCTGGCTAAAGCAAAAAGACCAGGAGGGAAAAAAGATGTAAAGATTGTACAAGAACAATCAAAATGGTCATTATTCACAGATGATATGATTGTCTGCATGGAAAAATCTATGAGATTATATAAAGAAAACCATTAAAGGCAATAAGAGCTTGGTGGATACAAAATAATGTACAAAAATCAATAACATCTCTATATATACCAACAACATCCAATTAAAAAATATAATTTAAAAATCTTATCAGTCATGGTAGCAACCAAAAATATAAGGTAGGTAGACAAAAGACATTCATTAATATTATGGAAACAGTATAAAATTTTATTGAAGAGTGTAAATTTTTTAATGCTTTATTTATTTTTGTGTGTGTGAGAGAGAGAGACAGCATGAACAGGGGAGGGTCAGAGAGAGAGAGAGAGAGAATCCAAAGATGGACTCCAGGCTCTGAGCTAGCTGTCAGCACAGAGCCCGACACTGGGCTCAAACCCACAAACCCTGAAATCATGACCTGAGCTGAAGTCAGACGCTTAACTGACTGAGCCACCCAGGCACCCCGAAGGGTGTAAATTTTTAAAACCTAAAAAAAAAAAAAAAAAAAGAAAAATGCAGCATGTTCATGGGTAAGAAAGACTCCATTTTTTAAAGATAGCAATTCTCTCCAAATTAATCTATGAAGTCAATGCATTCCAGTCAAATCTTCCTAGAAGGTTTTTTGTAGACTTTACCAAACCAATGCTAAAATTCCCATGGAACAACAAAGAGCAAAGAATAACAATGACAATTTTGAGGAAACACCTTAGAAGATATTAGTTTTTAATATAGCTGTTCCATAGGGCACAGTGAGACTGTGGACAATTATCCACAAGATAGAAAGTCTGGAAACAGACCTGGCTTTCTGCATTGGAACTTAGTGTGTAACAAAAGAGGCCTTAAAAATTAGTGGGAGGGGTGCCTGCGTGGCTCAGTCAATTAAGCGTCCGACTTCGACTCAGGTCATGATCTCATGGTTCATGGATACAAAGTCCCTCATCAGGCTCTGTGCTGACAGCTCAGAGCCTGGAACCGGCTTCAGATTCTGTCTCCCTCTCTCTCTCTGCCCCTCCCCCACGAGTGCTCTGTCTCTCTGTCTTTCAAAAATAAGTAAATGTTACAAAAAATTTTTTAAATTAGTGGGAAAATAGTATTATTTTTTTCACAATATAAATAAAATCATTTTAGATGGTATATCTATTAATATAAACCATTGGCAAGTATGCTGGAAATGGAAATACCTAGGTGCACTCACAGGAAGACACAGTACCTGGTAAATTTGAAGTGATGCTCACTCTTTGACATGGCAGGTCCAACCTCGGTTCTCTACCTGAGAGAAACCTTGGTACAGGCCCGCAAGGAGAGTACACACAATGTCCACTCTACTGTGTCAAAAGAAACAAACAGAACAAAGTGTTCATCAGAACGGACTACAAAATGTGTGGCGTATTCATAAAATGGAACACTTCAAGCCATTACAATAAACTAAATCTTGATAGAATGCTGATGGAAAAAAGAAAATTCCAAAATAATTTGCACAGAATATACAGATTTGTATATGTATATTTACATAAATTTTTAAACACACACGAAAAATACTGCCTGTTAGTAAAAATTAAAAAGGAAGTGTGGGAATGATACCCAACTCACATCAGGATTTGGGAGGGGGGGGGTTCTGCTATTTGCTTTCACAGTATGAGGTAAAAATATAAAAATGTAAATATAAAAATATAAAAAATAAAAAATATAAAAAATATAAAAATATAAAAATTTATGAACCTATGGTTCATAAATTTGGGTGATAGTACATAAGTGCCTTGACAAATTATTTTCTGTACTTATTTGTATGTTTGAAATGGGTGAGAATAAGCCTCTGAAGAAGGTAAGTAAAGAATCATATGTGGACATGTGGGGCGCCTGGGTGGCTCAGTCGATTAAGTGTCCGACTTCTGCTCAGGTCATGATCTCACTGCTCATGAGTCTGAGCCCTGAGTCAGGCTCTGTGCCTGACAGCTCAGAACCTGGAGCCTGGAGCTGGAGCCTGCTTCATATTCTGTCTCCATTCCTCTGCCCCTCCCATGCTTTCTCTCTTTCTCTCTCTCTCTCTCAAATATAAAAGAAAATAACATTAACATTTTTTTTAAAGAATCATCTGTAAAGGCGTGACTAAGATGATCTGAGAAGGGCTAAGGTCAACTAAGGTAAAATGAAGGTGAACTCAGGTGGGCAAAATGGAAGGGTGACTATGTGAGCTGAGGCTTAGAGATGGGGGGACCAGAGAGCTGGACCTTGGTAGATGTTCTGTTCTCCTGTGCAAGAAAAAGAAGCTGAGAGCTACCCTGTTTTTCTGGAAAAGGAATAGTTCATTGGATCTCACCTTAGGAATCTTTATGAGTTCATACTCCATCAAAGTCTTTCCCTCTCTTTTCTCAACTCCATGTTTAGTTAGCCACCTCTAGTATTAATCCAGCTTCCCAAGTACCTTAACACTCTACTAGGGGTAGTCTGGATGACATTCACTGGAAAAGAAAAATTCCTGCCATTGAGAGTATGATGGAGGAATTACGGCTTGGCCTTTGGACTAGGATCCAGA
Organism: Hyaena hyaena; assembly: GCF_003009895.1. Lineage (NCBI taxonomy): Eukaryota > Metazoa > Chordata > Mammalia > Carnivora > Hyaenidae > Hyaena > Hyaena hyaena. Next base: position 51,437 of record NW_024081313.1, on the reverse strand, counting down.
ACATCCCAACCTCAGCTCCAGCTCTACCAATAGCTGTCTGACATTGGGCAAGTTAGCTAAACTCTCTTGGCCTCAGTTTCATCATCTTCAAAATGAATAGAACAATACTTGCTTCACCAGGTTATTCTGAAGTTTAAATAGTATGATATATACAAAGAAGTTAGTACATTGCCTGTCGTACAGTAAATGCTGAATGGACCAGCAACGTCAGCATCACTTGGGGACTTGTTAGAAATAAAAAATTCTCAGCTCCACCCCAGACCTACTGAATCAGAAACTGTAGGGGTGGGGCCCAGCAATCTGTGTTTTTTTTTGTTTTTTTTTTATGTTTTATTTATTTCTAGGAGAGAGAGAGACAGTGTGAACAGGGGAGGGTCAGAGAGAGAGGGAGTCTCAGACTGAAACGGGCTCCAGGCTCTGAGCTGGCAGTCAGCACAGAGCCCGACGTGAGGCCCGAACCCACGAACCACGAGATCATGACCTAAGTGAAAGTCGGACGCCCAACCGACTAAGCCACCCAGGCGCCCCAATCTGTGTTTTTTTTAACAAGCCTTCCAGGTCATTCTTATGACACAAAAGTTTGAGGATTACTGGGTTCAAATAATCAGGACCTCCCTTAAACCTGAGGTAAATTAGCCTCCTCTCCATGGGTTGCATAGAGGAAGGTTGGACACCCAAATAAAATTAATGTGCTTTTAGGAAAGGGGATGGGCAGTGCTAAGTAAGCAGCCAGACATGTACTAACATTCCTTGAGTATTTACTATAAATCAGCCTTAGGTTAACCACTTTGCAAACATTGCATAACAGCCAACAAGGCAGACAGTAGTTTTACATGCATGATAGATGCAAAAGTTGAAGCAAAGAGGGGTTATGCAACTTGCCCAAGGTCACACAACTAACCAACAACAGAGTAGGCTCTAGAGATTGCCTTATAAGCTGCGCTACTACACACGTTTGTTTTTCTTTCCAAAGTTTCTCTGCTTACAAAATGAAGGGCTATCTCCTATGACTCTCATCTGGCCTGGAAGAAGTCAGCTGCCCTAGGTAACATCTGTAGCTTACCTCACTTTACAGGTAAGGAAACTGAGGCTAAGAGAAAGTCAAATACGCCCCCAAAGCCACTGAGTCAGTCAATACCATGACCAGAACTTGAAGCCTAGTTTTCTTAGAATAAGATTCACCATATCTGTTAAAGGTATATCTATCTTAGCATTGGGGGAGATTTACTTCTTTTTTACATTTATTTAATTGTTAAATCTTAAGTTTTAAACAATTGAGATAGTAGCAGCTTCTTGAGTGGAGTAGAAACTGCTGAAACGATCCTAAATGAGCAGTTGCACTTAGAAAGAAAGGTCCCTTTCTCCCTTCATAACTCCCTACAAAATTGTCAGCTGTGCTGTGGTAGCAGCTGCTCCATTCTCTTACTTGACTCCATTGGGACTAACTTTGGGCTCCTTTTTTAAAAATTGGAAATCAATGTCAAAGCAGGTGATGGAGAAAGCCAATGAAGTTCTTTTGTTCATATTCCCTTGATAGGGGACACAAACACTCTTCTCATCAGAGCATTGATCTGATAGTACACAATTGTCTGCATTTCGTATGCTGGCATACTGAGATCCTTATGGTAGTCTTAGGCTGGCATGGGCTAGACTTGCTTTGGACTAGAAAAAAGAAATCAATAATTCTTTATAAATCTTTTACTTGGGACAGTATTCAGAAGCCTTCTATTTCTGCTGCTTTGGTCAAAATGGAAGATTCAGTATGAGACATCCACTCTATTTTCTATAAGTTGTTGCCCTTAAATTCCTAAATTGATCAAGGAGTAGACAAAAACTTAAGGCAATCACTGAGCCAAAGAAAAGGTCATCAGAATAACTGCTTCCTCTCAAATTATCATTCTCTGCAATTTGGGTGCCTAATTTACCACTGGGTCATTTTTCAACTTTATGACACAGTCTTTCATTTCTCACCCTCTAGAGGTGGATTGAATGATGAGTTCCAGTTCTTCACCCTCCCTTGCCATGGCTTTGTTATGGTCAGAATGTATTTCCTGGACTTAAACGTGGGCTCTACCACATGGCTTACTGTCATCATTGGCAGGAGGAAAGAAAGGACAGTTCCAAAGCCTAGACATGAAGATTTCTATTTGCCATCTTGCTCCACTGCTATCACTATGGGGAAAACTTGCCGCTCTAGATGGAGCTAGATGGCTGCTTCAGGAAGACTGCTGTGTGGAATCCATCTAGCCTAGACCTACAGTGAGACGTGGAGTCACCCCAGATACTGCAGTTGGACAGTTGACACCCAGCTGAGCCCAGCCCAGAGGAGCCAACACCCACCAACCTACATATCCATGAGTTATATAGTGCTTACTGTGTATGATAATATGATTTTATGCTGCATTTATGTAACAATAGTTAACTAACACTTTTAAAAAAGAGAAGTATATAATTATATGCATAAGATGAGCCTATAAAAAACAAAATTGCTTTTGAAACACACATACAAAACATGGTCAGATCCATAAATTTGTCTTATTTTCCAAAACAGTTTAGGGAAATGCTTTTAAAAATTGCTTTCTGGCTGGGGGTGGGGGGTGCCTGGGTGGCTCAGTCAGTTGAGTGTCCAACTTTGGCTGAGGTCATGATCTCACAGTTAGTGGGTTAGAGCCCCTCATAGGCTCTATGTTGACACCTCAGAGCCTGGAGCCTGCTTCAGATTCTGTGTCTCCCTCTCTCTCTGCCCTTCCCCTACTCGCATTCTCTCTCTCTCTCTCTCTCTCTCTCTCTCTCTCTGTCAAATAAAAAAATTAAAAAATTTTAGCAAATAAATATTTGGTACAAATTTGAATTATTTTTAAATCACCTCTGGCCATGTATTTTTTATGTATATTTTACTTTATCTAGGCTAATTACAGCTTCCAGAGTGTACACCAATAAAATTGTGATTTGTGTATCTCTGTTTCCTCTGAAATAAAAGCTAGAGTAGAAAAGTAATGGCAGAAAAAATGCAGGAATTCAAGGAATTGGAATTAGAAAGTAAGATCTAGAAATATAGAAGACATGAGTCTCAATGAGTGGCTTAACTAACCTGTGGACACAAGGGGATGATGAGTGTTTGATGAGACTTTGAGTGAAAGAATATTTTTTTAATTTTATTTATTTTGAAAGAGAGAGAGAGAGCAGGGTAGGGGCAGAGAGCAAGGAGAGAAAGAGAATCCCAAGCAGTCTCCGTGCTATCAGTAGAGAGCCTGATGCAGGGCACAATCTCACTGAACTGTGACATCATGACCTGAGGCAAAATCAAGAGTTGGAAGCTTAACCAACTGAGCCACCCAGGTGCCCCAAGAATGCTCTACTTTAAACCATTTCCAGATGGTTATTCTGTGTTCATTACACTGAGCTTTGAAGAACTAGAATATGTTTGTGAAGTTTTAACCCCTGCCAACTGGTTTTTGGGTGCAATGAAGCAATTCCTCAGGTCAGTGGAAATTTTGACATCCATAAAATTTAGAATTTGAATGGGATCCAAGTTCTGCCATACCCACATATTTAGTATTACTAAATATGGTTTCTTCCAGACCATGGCCATATTTCTGTACAGATAGTCACGAATTCTTTGCCTCCAGTTTCAAGGAATGGCCCTAATGCCCAAAGATGAGTCAGAATCAGCAAAAACGATGAGCTACATTTCACAAAATAACTTTATTTAGCACCCAGTGAAAATCTATTTGTGGAAATGAACTTGTGATAAGCCTTTATATAAAATGGAATATTCCTTTTTAAGTCAGTTTCTTTAAAAGTTTATCCTCACCTTTGCATGCAGTTGTAATTATGTTATGCCTACAAACTTCTTTCCTGTCTTTAATATAATATCTGCTCATAAGCATATAACTACATATGTTAATGATTGAATAATATTCCCAAGTCAAAGATACCCCATTTGTTTAGTCATTCTCTTAGAACTGTATATTTCAATTTGGAGGTTTTTTTTTTTTTAAATAAATAAGAATGGGAGCACCTGGGTGGCTCAGTCGGTTAAGCGTCCGACTTCAGCTCAGGACGTGATCTCACGGTTCATGGGTTCGAGCCCTGCATCAGGCTCTGTGCTGAAGGCTAGTTCAGAGCCTGAAGCCTGCTTCAGATTCTGTGTCTCCCTCTCTCTCTGACCCTCCCCTGCTCATGCTGTCTCTATCTCTCTCTCAAAAATAAATAAAATATTTTTTAAAAAAATAAAAAATAAAAATAAATAAATAAATAAGAATAAAAGGAATATACCTGTTCACACTAATTTCCCTTGGTTGCATATATCAGTTTCTTGTGAAAGATTCCTAAACATAATACCATTAGATCAACGGTTGTGAACATTTTTTAATGTTTTCTTTATTTTTTGAGAGAGAAAGAATGTGAGCTCAGGGAGGGGCAGAGAGAGAGGGGGACAGAGGATCAGAAGGGAGCTCTGTGCTGACAGCAGAGGGCCTGATGCAGGACTCGAACTCACAGACCCTGAGATCATGACCTGAGCCATGAGCTGAAGTTGGGACACTCAACTGACTGAGCTACCCAGGTGCCCCAACAGTTGTGAACATTTTTATGGCACTTTGTAGATAGTGAGATGCTGGTTTCTATATGGTTATACCATTTTCACTGGAGAGAAGAATACCAATTTCACCATAGTGTCACAAGTATTATATATTATCATTTATAAATCATTTTTGCTGATATAATAGGCAAACAAATTATCTCTTTATATTTTCAAACTAGCATGTGCCTGATTACAAGGCAGATTGAGTCTTTTTCCATTTTTATTTGCAGTTATATATCACATGTTCATTTCCTAATCATCTTTTCACAGTTTTTGTTTGTTTGGGTTTGTTTTTGTGGGTTTTGTTTTTTGGTTACTTTTATATTTAGTAAAGAAAAGACATCAGCTAAAGAATCAATAATTTTCTGGGTGTGGGGGGAAGGAGGAAAAACAGACCTCAAAATAAAGAAGGGATTGTGCAGAATCATCTTTAATGATAAATTCATTGAAGATGACCCCACCTTCAAAATGTCCTTTGATAATTGGGGGTTGAGGGATAATAGAGGGAAGTGTATTAAACACACAGAATATACTAGATCTAACTGACAAAATGGAAATAGACAATGTACATGCAGGAAATAACAGCAACAGAAAAGTTTTCAAGCCATTCAAAAGTGAAACTGGAGCACAAATGGGCAAAGTAAAAGCTATGGCTGCTCCCAGTATCCATGGTAAGAGCCTGCCCCTGAGGTTCAGTGCACCCGATGTTGAGGAGATGCTGTGCCTTACAGGTTAAGCTCATGTTCACATTTGGGAACACAGATATTGAGTGGTGTCCTTGGACCTGCAGACAGAGATGACCCCTATTGAGGACAGTGCCAAGGATCCCTGCCGGGGCGGTGGAGGGGAGGGCACAAAGTGGACTGGTTGAAGGATAAAAGATTTGGTTTTGATCTCATGACCTTCTAGCTGTGTGACTTTGAAAATATGACTTTCTCTATGTAACCCTCAGTCCACATGCAGCATGAAGGGACAAACTGCACTTATCCCGAAAGACTGAGAATTCAATGAGACAACATGGAAACTGCTTAGCTCAATGGCCAGCCCAGATTTGGCTCTCAGTAAATCTGATTTATTGAGTAATTATTATTAATTGTCTGTAAAAGAAATTTATACATGAGTAATCCAGTTAAGAAGATATGAATAGACACATTTCCAAAGAAGACATCCAGATGGCTAACAGACACATGAAAAGATGCTCAACATCACTCATCATCTGGCAAATATGAATTAAAACCACAATGAGACACCACCTCACACCCGTCAGAATGGCTAACATTAACAACACAAGAAATAACAGGTGTTAGCAAGGATGAGGAGAAAGGGGAACCCTCTTGCTCTGCTCATGGGAATGCAAACTGGTGCAGCTGCTCTGGAGAACGGTATGGAGGTTTCTCAGAACACTAAAAATAGAGCTATGCTGCAATTCAACAATTGCACTACTAGGAATTTACCCAAAGGATACAAAAATGTAGATTCAAAGGGGCACATACACCCCACAGTTCATAGCACTATTATCAACAATAGCCAAACTGTGGAGAGATCCCAAATGTCCATTGACTGATGATTGGATACCTCACACATATAGATATGTATATATATATATATGTGTGTGTGTGTATGTATATATATGTATGTATAATGAAATATTACTCAGCCATTAAAAAAATGAAATCTTCCCATTTGCAACAACCTGAGTGGATCTAGAATGTATTATGCTAAGTGAAGTAAGTCAATAAGAGGAAGACAAATACCATATGATTTTACCCATATGTGGAATTTAAGAAACCAAACAGATGAACATATGGGAAAGGGGAAAAAGAGGAGAGAAGGAAACAAATAACAAGAGATTCTTGATAGAAAACAAACTGAGGGTTGATGGAGGGGATGAGTAGGAGACAGGCTATATGGGGACGGGTATTAAAGAGGGCACTTGTGATGAGCACGGGGTATTATATCTAAGTGATGAATCACTGAATTCTATTCCTGAACCCAATATTGCACTGTATGTTAACTAAAATTTAAATAAAATTAAAAATTAAAAAAATTTATACACGAATGATATATTGGAGTTATTTAAATAAATGGGACAAAGGAAAAAGAGCTATAATTGGCCCAAGTCTGGCCTTGCACCTCTGCTCTGACTAAACTGCCTGGCCTCCATCACGCAGCCAGTGCCAAATAAGACCACATCCACTGCAATGTGAGCTAACTCTCAGCCCGTTTAAATTTCACAATGAATTATAATTTAGCATTAATATATTAACATAAATTTAATAATAGTATAATAAATATCAGTTATTAATTAAAATCTTGATTATCTGCTATTATCAGTTATTGTACCAAGTATTATATGTTGCAATAACACTGTAAGGTAAATATTAGTAGCAATAGTAGTAGCAGTAGTAGTCCTGCAATGTGGAAGAATGAATAAAGGATTCTTTTTAACAGCTGGCATCAAAGGGCCCCTTATGGAGGGACTACACTGGTTAATAGCCACTTCCAGGGGCTCCTGGATGGCTCAGTCGGTTGAGTGTCAGACTTTGGTTCAGGTCATGATCTCATGGTCAGTGGGTTCAAGCCCTGCGTCAGGCTCTGTGCTGACAGCTCGGAGCCTGAAGCCTGCTTCTGATTCTGTGTCTCCCTCTCTGCTGCTACTCTGCTTGTGCTCTGTCTCTCTGTCTCTCTCTCTCTCTCTCTCTCTCTCTCTGTCTCCCTAAAATAAATGAACATTAAAAATTTTTTAAAAATAGCCACTTCCATAAAAGATAGATAGCATACACCCTTCCCCCATTTTCTTATTCCTTCTTTCCTTTTTTCTGCTGCTTGGAGCTAGCAGAGATGGCTGGGACTCCCCATGGGGCCATGAGGACAGGAGCCACACCTCAGAAGGTAGAAGGAAAAGCTGGAAGCAGCCTGAATCCTCCATGGTTAGAGCCACCATGCCAGCACTGAACTATCCATCACTGGGCTTTACTATGGAAAAGAAAAAAACTCCTCTTTTTGAGCCAGTATTTTCAAGATTTTCAAGTCTCTATTAATGACAACCAATCCTAACCCTGATTGATAAGAGAGGACATGAGACTTTACCCAGAAGCCAATTTTATTTTAGAGTCAAAGAACACAATCACTTCAGCTGACATTTGGGTTACAACTATGCTAAAGAGGGGGAAACAAAGGGTCAAAGAGATTAAGGAAACTGCCCAAAGCTAAACATGGTAGAACCAAATTTGGGCCACAATCTACCTGGCTTAAACCCTATATTTCAATTATCTTCCTCCTGATTTCTGCCTTTTCTGTGAACCTGATACTATAAAGCCTTTTGAATATTGAACTTGTCTCCCTTCTCAGTTACAGTCTGCACATTCACTATTCCCACTTGTGGTCAAATTCCAGGCACTTGAGAACACCGACCCTTTCCCCATTCCAGTGGAGACTAGCTCCCTTAACTCTATCCCAGGATAAATGCACATAAGCCAGTATCCTCACTAGAACTCTCCAACAACAAGGAATTAGACATTAGTTCAGCCATACTTTCTATAAGACTTTTATTAAAGTTAGACACAAATGGATTTTCTCCTTCAGATTGAGTCACAGTGAGATTCAAGAAGAATTTCTAAAAATAGGAGGATAATGCATTCAAATCAGTTATTAAAGAAAGCTAGAGGTGTTTAGGGTATGTCCTTCAACCTCCTGAGATTGATACCAGGGGAAAACATGCCCTTTCAACAAAGATTCTAGAATGCCACCGTGAGAGAGAGAATGCTAAGCTGGCCTGACCCTTTTGGCATTTCTTTAGATCAAGTCTAATAAATTCATTCTTAAAATAATTTTTCTTCTCTTATGAAAGTAGTTTCTGTTCATTATAGGATAATTATAAAATAAAAAAGATTATAACTCAATAAGAATCACTGTTCATATTTTGGTTTATCAACTTGCAGTCTCTTTGCTTCACCAATGTTTTAAATCTTTGCAATTGTATGACATATAAAAAACTTATATAGAGTGACTTAACAATAGCTATTTTTATTTTTCACATTATGAATATAGATTGCAAAATTTAGAAAACAGAAGGAAGTATGGTAAAATAAAATCACCCAGAATGTCAATGCTCAGAAAAAATTAATGAAAAGCATGTTACTGTTTGTCCCAGCAGCCTTCCTGTTGTATATTTTTACATGATTGAAATCAAACTATAGAGGCAAGGATTTTTAAGTAAGTTCAACACAAAAACACCCAGGTTCTACACAGAAGATGCTGCAAAGAGGTTTTTTTCCCTTGGAAACCCAATGTCTAAATTCATTAATATGAATTTTATAAAGAAGCAGAACACCATCGTTCATGTACTTTGGCAAAGAAAAACATTAATATCTTGCTCTTTGCAACTCTGATTTTGTGGAAAGAGAGAAAAAATATGATTTGTTTAGTAATTTTTCTGGCACGGTATCCCCAGCATGTAAATAGTTTTGTCATTCTTGGCAAGTACTTTCATAATAACCCAAAAATTGTTTCATGTGGTTTTCAAACATGGAAACAATGACCATCTGAACTATGGAGGGAAGAATATGGGCCAAAAATCCCACATTTCCTGGTACTGTAAAAAGAGTAAACACAAAAAATGAAGAGCTGAGAGACTCCCTGTCCTAGGTGGCTATAACAAAATGCCACAGACTGGGTGGCTTAAACAATCCCCCAGTTTATTTCTTCCAGTTCTAGAGGCTGAGAAGTCTAAGATCAAGGTGCCAGCAGACTCAGTGTCTGGTGGGAGACAACTTCCTAGTTCACAGACGGACATCTTTTCACTGTGTCCTCACATGACAGAGGAAGCAAAGGAGCTCTCTGGGATCTCTTTCATGAGGGCACTAATTCCATTCTTGAGGGCTCCACTCTCATGACCTAAATTACCTCCCCAAAGCCCCACCTCCTAATACCATCACACTGGGGATTATGTTTCAACATATGAATTTGGGGTGGGGGGAGGGTGCATATTCGGTCTGTAGAACACACTTCCTTCCTTTTCAACTTTTCTCATGTCCAGTAATATATCAGCTGTCTTTGTTCACAGAGAACATTACTTCCTGCTACATCTGTTGTTTCCTCCTTCTGACTTCCTGTTCCCATAGTTTTCTAAAGACCACATCCTCTGTATACATGCAGACAGGTGGTGGAGGCAATAATTCACACTGTGGACCTATACAGAGGTGCAGCTGAAACCCTGGCACATGGATCCCCAGAGTTCCACAACTCTGGAATTACATTTGTAATAAAATTAGTCAAAAAAAAGGGGGGGTGCATCTGGGTGGCTCAGTTGGTTAAGCATCTGACTTTGGCTCAGGTCGTGATCTCACAGTTCCTGGGTTCAGTCCCACGTTGGGTTCTGTGCTGGCAGCTCCAGAGCCTGGAGCCTGTTTCAGATTCTGTGTATCCCTCTCTCTCTGCCCCTCCCCCACTCATGCTGTGTCTCTCTGTCTCAAAAATAAATAAACTATTAAAAAAAAAAGGCCACGTGATCACTGCATGCCCTGTAGGGTCAACCTATTATGATGATAATACATATAAGCTCCCAAATCACAGCTCTGAGTAGCATCATGCTTAAGGAAGCAAAGCTCAAGAATTTGTAATCTTCACTTATCTCCTTCAAATATTAAAATTTTTTTATTTTTATTTATTTTTGAAAGAGAGAGAGAGGAAAAGTGCAAGCTAGGGAGGGGCAGGGAGAGAGGGAGACACAGAATCCAAAGCAGGCTCCAGGCTCCAAGCTGTCAGCACAGAGTCCGATGTGGCATTCAAACCCACAAACCATGAGATCATAACCTGAGCCAGAGTTGGATGCTTAACTGACTGAGCCACCAGGCGCCCCATCTTCTTAAAATGAGTCTTCACAGGAACCCATTAAAACTCCCAAGGGTGTCTCTCTCCACTTTCCTAAAAGATCTCTCTCTCTCTCTCTCTCTCTCTCTCCCTTCCCCACCCATCATTACTAGCCTAGTGCCTCAGTGGCCTGTCCCATCGTTGCCCTCAGGAAAAAGCACTTGGCACCCCTGTCTCCCACTAGATCCCAGGGGAGTTGTCATTCTTCTAGGCTTCTATTATTCTTGTGAGAATCCACCTAGAGTCTGCTTTTTTTTTTTTTTTTAGAAGGATTGGAGAGATAAGAGAGCAAAGGGCAGATGAAATAAAGCTGAGATTTTTTTTTAATCCTATTAAATAATATGGTCCAGGAATTTGTGATCTAAGAAGAATGAGATGTTGGCCGTGTCAGGAAAGTAGAACAATGAGACCGGCGTCCAAAGCATCACCACTCCAGGGCACCGGTGGAGTGCAAAGCACTCTTCTAAATCATGCCCGTCCTTCTCAAGTTCCAAAATTCTTGCACAAGATCTGGGTTTGGGGACCCTGGGAACAAGTTGATTGCATAGGCAAAGTTCACACAAAGAGTGTGTGAGCACATAAACCACAGTGCAGACACAGCACATACGACCTTCACCAACCCTCCACACCTCCACTTTCTCCTCAGCTGCTGCCTCCACCAGCAACACGTGCACCAGCACCATGTGTAAGTTACTATTTTTTTTCCTTTTTAGAGAAAAAATTTTAATATGAAAAATATACAGGATAAAAACACCACTGAGAATAGATCATTGTTAGCACACTGTCGTGTGTTTTAGAGTCTTTTTCTTAATGATTTTACTTTTATGCTGAGTGGGTGAAACATTTGTATGGTTCAAAAATATAAAAAGGAAGGGTATATAGCACAAATCTCCTCCCTTTCACTGTTGCCCATTCATCTAGTTCTCTGCCCCCAGAGGCTACCATGTTTCAAATACTTTTTAAATAAAAGAAATAAAACATTATAGATATAGTTGAAGTCTCCTTTTCCTCATTCTCTTTCAATGCTCCCTAGAGGCAACCATTATCATGAATTTGATGTATCCTTCCAATGCCTTTATACGGTTTTTACATACATATGCATGTATTTGTAAACCAGAGAGAATTTTGTGCTGTGTGCTTTTTGTGATTCACATCAATGGTATTATACCTTAAAGCACTACCCGTAGGCTTCCAGTTCATTACTTTTAACTGCTATATGATATTCTAGTGTACAACTACACTATGTTTTATTCATCCATTTTCCCACAGATAGGGAATTTTCTTCCGTTTTTCAATAATATAAACAATGCTACCTCTTTGGAATTTTCTAAATTAAAATAATACTTATGGCCATCTCTCCCCAGATGAATCTATAAATTCAAAATAACTGAGCCAAAACCTACTAGGATATTTTATGAAAATTAATCAGCTAATTCTAAAGTTCATCTGGAAAATAAAACAAGTAAGAAATGGATACTGTTTCTTGAAAAGAGTCAGGGAAATTCACCCTGTGTTTTTATAATCTGCTTATTTTCACTTAGTATATATATTATGATAGGGGAGGAAGGACCAGCTAGCTGGATGGGCATTTCTAAGAAAGAAAAGGTAGATCTTCTTTCCCTCGGAGGTTGTTCTAACTAGATGAGAGGCTGGAAATGGTGCCTCAGAATGAAGTCAACACAGCAAAGTCCAAATAAGAAGAATCAGGAGAAACCAAGCTAGATCCTGAAATACTATAGCTGGAACCAATCCTGCCTTTACACTTGTTATTTAGTATACCTTATTTAAAGGTGCATGGGGGGTGCCTGGGTGGCTCAGTCTGTTAAGCGTCTGACTTCAGCTCAGGTCATAATCTCCCGGTTCGTGGGTTTGAGCCCCACGTCAGGCTCTGTGCTAACAGCTCAGAGCCTGGAGCCTGCTTCGGATTCTGTGTGTGTGTCTCTCTCTCTGACCCTCCCTGCTCATGTTGCCTCTCCCTCTCTCTCTCTCAGAAATAACTAAAACATTTAAAAAAATTTTTTAAATAAAGGTGCAGGGGACCAGGGGGCATGGAGGATGTTGTCTCTGAAGCCAAAAGCATACCAAGTGATTAAATGGCTTATAACAACATCTGATTTAATTGATCCTCAGCTGTTGGATTTTTAAGTGATTTTCAACATTTTTGCAACCTCCCCAAACAAAATCTTGCAAGGAATATCTTTGTTGCTAAATATCTATGCAAGCTGATTACTTCCTTAGCATAGATTACTAAACAATTCTACTCAAATGGAATTACTCAAACCAGAATATGGAAAGGAAAGGTTTGTTTGATAGAAAACAATGTAACAAATACTAATTTAGTAGAGAAAAGTATGGTAACTAAAATAATCTCTGAGTCTTAACCCTATACCCAATGTCTCCTGCTTCCCTTACCATCTCAAGAGAGGACATCTTCCTGCCTAGGACCTCATGGCCTCTAGTCTATCTGCTGCCAGTGTAAAAACAAATAACAACAACAGTAATGATAATAGTTAACACTTATTAAGCATTTATTCTCTGCAACAAGGAATTCATATATTATCTCATTTAATCTTCATAACAATCCTATTAAGAAGATACTTCTTAAGTTATTATTCCCATTCTACAAATGGGGAACAGGCTTAGTGACTTGTCTGGTATCCCGCTGCTACATGAATGAGCTGGGATCCCAAACTGGCCTTACTGCTCACACTGCTACTTCTCTGATCTCTCCCAGAGTCTCCACCGAGAGTTCTACTTGCAGATCTTTCCACCAAGTTTCTTAGCTTGATCGTGTTTTCTTTTAGTTAATATTAAAAGAATAAATATTAAAGGAATATCCAAAGAGTAAATGCCAGAGTTGGCAGGAAGCAAGTAAACAGACATGTTCCCAGCAGTGTACCCTGTGCCCACAGCTACTCCAGAGGTGTGGAGTCTCACTTGGAGGGATGCCTGAACCTTGGTGGAGCTAAGTAAGGGATCCAACAGCAAGCCAGTCTTCTTCGGATGAAGCTGTCATTGCCGTGGATGGAAGGCAAAGCAATGACATAGGGGGAAACAATCTGATTCCTTGAAGACATCACTGACATATTGGATCAAGTCTAACCCCAAGCCTGCTCTCCCTTTCAACAGGTCAAATACATGAACTAATAAATTCCCTTTATTGTTTCAGCCAGTTTGAGTTAGGATTTTTGTTCACTGCAACCAAAAGTGTTCTAACTGGTTCCTCTCCTGTCTGGACCTTCTGAGCACAATTTTGTATCACAGTCTCCCGATAATAACAAAGCTAATATTTACATAGCACTTACCATGTGCCAGGCACTCTCCTAAGTATGTAATGCAATTTATTTAACCATCACAACAGCCCTATTGAGGTAGGTTTGTTTTGTAACCTATTTCAGAAATAAGGAAAGTGAGGCCAGAATCAGGTTAAATTAACTGGCACAGCCAGCAGGTGGCAGAACTGAATGCAAATCTAGTCGTCCCCTCTGGCCCTAGAATTTTTGTTCTTAACCCAGCTGCCTGCAGTTCACTCACTGCTGTCCTGGGTTCTCTCATTAAGTAAAACCAACAGCATCATCTTGGACTGACGAAGGATGGAGTGTGGTGTGGGTGGGGCATATGCAGAGGTTCATCCCCAGTTATTTTTTAGGAAACCTGAAGGTACACACGTCAGTTTGCATTATCCCAAAAGCCAATTGAGAATTTGACTATGTCACTCTCCTAAGTCACTAATGAAACTTCTGCCAGGTTATTTCTCAGCCACTGACAGTGGTTGTCTATGGCTTGATCGATATTTTCATGTCTACTCATAATCCTGTGTGTCAAGATCACTGAAAAATAAATGCCAGGATTTTTTCCTCCATGTTCTAGCTGCTGCTTTGATTTTAGACACAAAGTCTGTCTCCCAGGTATTATGTGTATAGAATTCAAGAGGTGTAAATTTATGTAGAATTTATTCACATAAACATGGAAGTATTCTCAACTATTGTGCTTTTTGAAGAAAAGCAGCCCATGTATCATTTGCATTTTGCTGAGGTAGCTGTGGAGGCTTCAACCAATTACACTTGGGTTTCAAACTATGCCTTTATCTCCATGCCAAATACTCTTAAATTTTTCATTAAAAAAAGAAAAGAAAAGAAAAACCATAGAGCTGCAAAAATTCTCTTTGCTATCAGGAACTTATGATATTTTAGGCTAATAATAATATTTAATGTAACTGAATGGGCACTATTTTCTTATTTCTTTCCCTCTCTCTCTCTCTGTTGGTTTTTTTCATTCTATTTTTTAGTTCAAATATAAAAAGGGCTCACTCAGGAAGCAAAAGAAGAAAAGAAGAAAAATGCGGACAATATTTCCAAGTTCAAAGACTATGTGTTGGGAAATCACAGTTCATAATAACTAGAAATCTGTTATGAGATGTTTGCATATGTACATTTCAAAGTGAGCCAGAAACCTTTCCTTGGCAGCCCGCAAGGAAAGAATGTTTCCAATATTCTTGCCTTATACAAATGATTCTCAGAGTAGTCCATGGAATTAATTAGACCACTGCAAAATCTTCAGTTTAGCTACAAGTACATATCACAACCCTACTTTTTGTTTAGTAATAAAAGCCTCCATTTTTTCAGACTTATAATTATTTCCTTTTTTCCCAGTTTTATTGAGATATAATTGACATAAAACAATTATTTCTTTATTGATCATTTCATCAAAAGCTTTCTCCCTATACACTTCCATGTTAGAGGAGGCTGAAATCTTCCTGGCAAATACAGATTTATTTTTTACGATGGTGGGGGAAAAAACCTAAAACGTGACTTCTCAGAAACTTCCTTCATTTTTCAGCATCTATATGTAGGCCAAACATAAACAGACAGAAAGTGAGGTCAATTATTGAACGTCTAGTAAACACTAAGTTCCAAACAAGGTACTTTAACATTCATTGCCTCATTTAAACCCATGAAAGCTCATGGAATGTTAGTCATCTCATTTTAAAGAGTACAGAACTGAAAAATCTTGAATTCTATTGCAGTAAGTGACCAAAAAAGGTTCACAACTCTTCTGATTGATGCACTTTCTGCTCCCAGGCTACTTCTCCAGAACAATTAAAAACCAAATATACATAGGGTCACTGACTTCAACATAATGGACAAGACAGTGTGAGATACAAGGGGGGAGAACAGTTGGGGAGAGGGAGGGAGGCAAATCATGAGAGACTCTTGAATGCTGAGAACAAACTGAGGGCTGATGGGGGTGGGGGAGAAGGGAAGGAGGGTGATGGGCATGGAGGAGGGCACTTGTTGGGATGAGCACTGGGTGCTATGTGGAAACCAGCTTGACAATAAACTATAAAAGAAAAAAAAAGATAGTATGAGATAACTCTCAGAATGGAGGTTGCTCTCTTTCATCATCAGATGCCATAGAAGTCAGGTGGGCATATTTGCAAAATTAGAATTTATTAAAGTTCTAGTATTATGTGTATTAATGAAATAACTAAAGAATGGCAATATAACCAGTGTTACTGAAAGCCAGTTGATGAAGACCCCATGCTTTAAATCTAATCATTAAAAATCATGCTTTAAATCTAATCGACTGGGTGACTCAGTCGATTAAGTGGCTGACTCTTGATTTTGGGTCAGGTCATGGTCTCACCATTCACGAGATTGAGCCCCAAGTTGGGCTCTGAGCTGACGGCACAAAGCCTGCTTGGGATTCTCTCTCTCTCTCTCTCTCTCTCTCTCTCTGCCTCCTGCCATCCCGCTCACATGAATGTACAGTCTCTCTCTCTTTCTCACTCTCTCTCAAAATAAATAAACATTTTTAAAAATTACAGATGAAAAGACTAACAAGTCAGCTTCCTACATCAGCTTGGATATGTAAAACATAGGCTGGAATGGGGTGCCAAAACTGACAACACAGTCAGATTCAAGATGACAAAAGAAGAAAGGGATCCAAATGGGACCAGGACATTTCCCTTATGTATTTAATTAATACCTTGGTATACAGGGATTGGTAGAAAATAGTAATAGCTCTAGCCTGTGGCACCGTGTTTATCAGTGTAATTTGTTTGCTGTTTAATGTACTTGTTATGTAGACTATATCATTCTCTCTTAAGTGTGGATTCAGCCACTCTCAAATAATCACTGGTGAGCTTCTAGAGTTCCATGTTAAAAGAACCACTCCAGATAAGAGAGGAGTACCAGCAATCCAGAGTACTGCTCCTACTGCTGTTGCTGACAGTGATCAGACCCAACTGATAAATGGTCTAAAAATTCTGATCACTGGAGAAGTGACAATGTAAGCTGCATTAACTCTTCCTGAGCAAGTTTCATTGCATATGAAATAACTAATATTTCTTAAACCTATAGTGCTAAACATTAGATTTATCACAAAACCTTTACTAACTTACTAATACACTTGAAAGCCTAATTATTCTACAGATAAATCAGAAGTTAAAATGTGTGTATTTCTATTATTCTTCCAAAGCTTTATAAGATCGTCAAAGAAAATGTATAGGAATCTATAGATGTCCAAGACCGTTTTGTACCATGAGTAGTGGGTGAAGAAGACACCAGACTCCTCTGTAACCTATTTCATCTTAGAATAGCTTAAGAGTTTGTACATATACATTCCTGATTTCCCTTTATGAAAAATATGTCCTTTTCAAGGTCATCTTCAGATATATTAGCCCCACGCCTGTCACCGGTTTTTTGACACATTCTCATGAGTCACTTGCACACTTTCAGAGTGTAAGCCTTGGAGAAAGAGGCTTTGTTTTGTTTTATGCAAAACCCTTGACTCTTATAATGTGCAATTCACACCTTTGGTGTCAGATAAATGACAAATAATCATTGTTAAAAGCAGTAACACATTAGGATGTGAAGTTTTACAACAATCCCTGTTTTCCTTGAGCTGCTAAAATCATTAAATTTATGACATTGGTGGGTTAGTAGAACTGTATGCCTCTGCTCTGTTTACTTAATTTTTGAATTGACTGGAACGTGCTTTTAATGTGGAAATCATATTATGGTGTTCAACACTCTGAACAAGATTATTAGCTGTAGAAACCAAATGGGATTTTATCCATTGTCATCGTCCTCTATTTTCCTTGACATGTTCATCCCATCTATTGGCAAACCAAATCTGATGTCAGAATTCGCTCCAAAATACCAACAACATGTTTTGTAATTGCAAAGCTAACACCTATGAATAATAAAATTGCAAACAAGTAGAATGCCATCAAAAATTCAGGATGATTATTTTTTAATGATTGTATTACTTCTTGGGTGTGATAGTATACAAAGCATGGAGCATTGTCTTTCTCAAGATTGATTTCCAGTGAGTTTCTAAGCCTAAGGACCACGGGGGCAGAGGCAATATTTTTTTCTGTCCGTCTAATAGCAACACATATCATGGAAAGCAGCAAGTTGTGGAAGAGAAAAGGATTCCTGGCTCATTCTTCATCTTCCCTCAAACACTTTTAAGCTAATTTTATGAAGAATGCATGAGGAATTAAATGCCCTTTGCCTGTGGTGCTAGTTCAAGGGAATGAGAAGACAGAATTCCAATTCTACTCCTGTCATTGATCTGCTGGACTTATTAACATACCCTTTAAAGTCTGTCTCAATTCAAGTTTATCCCAGAACTATGAGATGTTAGAGACCAATTAGTAGTCTCACTTGCTCATTTTTGAGTGAAGAAACCAAGGCTCAGCTTAGAGGATGAGCCCAGAGTCACTCCTCTTGACTCTATATGGTTTGTTTAAGCTCAGTCTCATCTCAATGCCACACAGCAGGCCTCCAAATTCACTGTCTTGGTCCCAAGATACTTACCCTGACTCAACTGGAGCTCCACACCCAACTTTCTTTCTACCCACAGTCCTTTCCTATTATCACATTTCCTTCATCTCCAGGAACAGCACTAATTTCCTCTAAATTGCTCTGTTAAATTACAAATGCCTTAACTAACAATATCTACCATTTTGTAAATGCTTTTTAGGCACCAGACACCACACAGGCATGTTGTAAACACTCTTATGTTTAATCTTCACAACACTGAGATATTGGTACCATTATACAGATGGAAAAACTGGAGGTCAGGGAACATAAGTAACATGCTTAAGGTCACATAGCTGGTAAGTGGCACAATCAGCATTTATTTGCACCTGCCTCTGTCTGGTGCTCTTAACCAGTGTGGTTACTGTCTGCCACTTCCTCCCAAAGCATTCGGTCATTCATTCAACACACATTGTTCAAACTTAAAAAATATGCTGGGCACAGCACTGGAAGAACAGGGAATGCAGAGATGAAAGAGCAATTTGGGACATTGGGGGCAGCAGTGGTACCTGAGATCCTGAACAATTATTCCCCAGAGTAGTGAGGCAGAGCCGAGCCTAGTCACACCCAGGGCTCACAAACAGGCAAGTCCCAGGGCTGCTCCCGGCAATAATGAAGAGGTCATGTTTCTCAGCCTCCACGTACTCAGCGGGCTCTCCAAGTTCCAAGCATTTCTTTCTGCATCTCCGCCAGCCCTAGCCACTGTCCCCCACAGCTCCTTGATCTGCAAAGGCTACCGGCTCCCTCCACCTGGGTCTGTGAGGCTGAGCAAAGTGTAGCGTTTTGCCCTGGCATACCTGGTCAGGAAGCTCAGCAATTTGCTCCTCTGTCTGTTTTTGTTATGTACTCACACTCTGTGGGTATTTTATAAATTGCTAATGTTTGCAGAATTTGCTTTTCTGGCTGCTTCTCTGCCTTTTCCCTCGTTCCCCGACTGCCCATGTAGCGGCTGTTCTTCCCCTCATATTTGAACATTGGCTCAAGCTTCCTCTTTTAAATTACTTCTGCTGTCAGCTTATTTAGCAGCATCGCTCATCCATAGTTTCAGAGTTTGCTTAATTTTTTTTTAACTTTCTTCCTTCGACAAAGCTTCTGAAGATAGGGTTCCAGGCTTATCATGCTGTGTTCTGGTCATTTGGCACTTGCATCTCAAATGTATTTCATCGACCATATGCTTTTTCTACTGCTGTTTCATCTCCTCAGACTTCCGAAGTATTTTGTAATGGGCTATATAAGACTCGGGGGGCGGGGGGGGGGGTACCTTGCCTTTTGTTGCGATTTCTCATTTGAGTTTCCACATTTGTCTTAAGTAGGCTCGTTGAGCTTGGGAAAAACAGCAATCAAAGCAACTAAGTATCCGTGAGATATAAGCAAAGCAAAACAGTTAAACCCTACCAAGATGAATTGTGGTTTAAAAAAAAAAAGTCAGATGATTTACTCATAGCAAGAAATTAAAAAGGCGAATAGAAAAGGAACAGTGAAGTGTAAGAAGAAAATGCTGACAGCTAAATTACCCTTCAAGTAAAGAGAGCTAATCCTCCCGCCACGGCCTACACATGAGGGCATTCATGCCAGAGCTCAAATTTAAATTCCTATGACCCTGGATGGGCCTTCAGACCATTATTCTCTTTCCTGTATTCAGTTATCAGTCCTTTCTTATTGCAATAAATGTTTGGATACATTCAGCTGGAGGCGTTTTGGATGATGAGCATATTTCTACGAAGCAGAAAAAAATAAACACGATACGGTTGCTGCCTATTTCAAGAACCCCATATGGCTGCTTTGAGATGGGCACTGTCCACCTCTGCAGGCCAGCTCCCCATTTGAAAGGGTATTTGGCTCAGCCTGTGATCAACTTTATAAATCAATTACAAAATTCCAATCTCATTCTGTCATTTGCTTCAGCTGTACGTGAAAATAAAGGGGGAAAATTTTTAATGACTCAGGAAAGTTCCATATGCATAAAAGCTGAAACCAGCAAATATTCATTTTCTTTTTTGGCAGATGACTCTGGTAATTAAGGTAAACTACTAATAACCCTTTTCAGAGTGCAGGATAGATTGTTCCCAAACATATTGAAAAGAATCACATTGAGCAGCTTGAAGCTCAAGCAGACCCTTAGAAAGAACCCTGCCAAAAACAAAACAAAACAAAAACAAAAACAAAAAACTGCCTGCAAGGAAAAAAATAAACCTGGAGAAGTCAAAACCCAATTCTGTACCAAGGTTTTTATCTGCCTCATGAGTTCTATGCTGCACCCTTTTATGATCATTTGCTTGTGTTCCAGTTCTTCTCAAAAGTTGATGTATATTTGACCAATCCTTTTTCAAAACAGGCATTTTAATGACTGCATCTGCCAGAGTCTTGAGCAGTGCTTGGCAAACTTTTGCTGGAAAGGGCCACATAATCAATGTTTTCAGTTTTACCAGCCATATTGTCACTCTGGCAACTAGCAACTCTGCTGGTGTGGCAAGAAAGCAACCATAGACGATAGTAAACACATGCATATGGCTGTGTTCCAATAAAACCGATTTTATAAAAATAGAGTGGCTATATTGGCGTGAGGGCTGTGGTTTCCTGATCCCTGCTCTTGAGGATAAATAAGGTATGACACAGAACAAGCCAGGCACTTCTCCTTCCCAGGATACAGACTTTCTTGTTCCAGACATGAGCTGTTCCACCAGAGAAGATGAGCTCATTCTATGGGGAAAGCAACCCATTTTAAAAGTCTAGACTTCCTGAGCCCTCTGACAACTATGATACATCACAGCATTATTTAGTCTCCCGCTCATTTATAATGAGTCACTGCTTGATTTGCAAGATTCCCTACTTCAATGATAATATTGAAAGCCCACTAATATTAGTCACAGCAAGAAGCTGCCCCCAAAACTGAGAGAGGAAATTACTTTACAGTTTTAATTTCAGGCTATGGACTAAAATGACTATATATCAAACAGTTTTTAATGCTGCCTTTGGTATTAACACAAACAAGAATGATCACTTTCAAGTGCTATTGCTCTCCGCGGTACAACATTGTTTGGAATCTTGAATCCAAAATCTTCAACAGACGTGCCGTACAACACAGAGCATGGGATTTGGACTCGGACAGACCTGAGTTCTAACCTCGACTCTGCCATTCAGTGCCCATGGAACCCAGACAAGTTGTTCAACCTCTCTCAATTTGCTTCCCTGTTTGCAAAATGGTTCAGTAACCCCTGCCCTGGCTCTCTCTCCACCTCAAAGAGTTGTTGGCCAGGAATTAGGGTGTTGAGGGTGTGAAATGAGATAATGGCTAAGGAATAGCTTTAGACAAAGCCAGAAAGAAAAAATGTTGTACTGTGCTTCTGACACAGGAAGGTTTGTGATTTTTTTAAAAAATGGAACCAGTTATAGACTCGAGAATCCCTTTACTCTGGTAATTTTGTGCCTCTGGGATGATCCTCAGAGTAGATATACCCATTGAAAATCCATCTGGTCTCATAGATTAAGCTCACCGAGGAGCATCCTGTTGACTAGGCAGGCACTGATACTGAGATATATTGGAGAAAGTGATCCTGCACCAATTCCTACCTTCAGCTCTTAGGGCAAAAAAATCAGAGATGGTAAAAATAGGCAGGAAGAGGGGCGCCTGGGTGGCTTAGTCGGTTAAGCGTCCGACTTTCGCTTAGGTCATGATCTCGCAGTTCGTGGGTTCGAGCCCCGCTTCGGGCTCTGTGCTGACTGCCAGCTCAGAGCCTGGAGCCTGTTTCAGTCTGTGACTCCCTCTCTCTCTCTGACCCTCCCCTGCTCACGCTGTCTCTCTCTCTCTCTCCTAGAAATAGATAAAAAAACATTAAAAAAAATTAAAAAAAAAATAGGCAGGAAGATGATGCAGGCTCAGTAAGGGAGTCACCTCTGTCCCCATTCTGAACTCTTCTGTCTCTTTTGTACATTCTATCCCAGAAGTTTATGGGAAGACGATGCACCCCACCATTCTCTTGGTGACTGACTATATCTAGGCCAGACATTCTTCTCACAAGGAGATTTTTCTCCTCGACTCCAGATGTCCCCTGTTTTGATTTTTTTCCATCTCTCCTGATTATTTTTTTTAATTAGTAATTTACTTCTTGCCATGCATTATAATGTGCCTTTTCAACAGTCAGTGGCAACAGGTCAGTCTGTGATAGGCCTCAGGGGTGAAGTAGCATTTATCAAAAACATCCTGTAGAGAAGAAAATGTAATTTAAATGGGGTGAGCAGTGGGGATGCCAACCCTGTCCCTGAATGATAAAACCAAGCATCGTCAAGGTGTCTATTTCTCACCTAATTAATTTCATTTCTATTATTTATGTAATCCACAATCAAAATTGGAGGGGGAGTGTTTCATACACTTTGAGAAAATTGTTCTAAAGGTCATGTGGGGACGCCTGGGTGGCTCAGTCAGTTAAGCATCTTAGTCATGATTTCAGCTCAGGTCATGATCTCACAGTTCATGGGGTCGAGCCCCATATTGGGCTCTGCACTAACAGCGCAAAGCCTGCTTGGGATTCTCTCTCTCCCTCTTTCTCTGCCCCTCTCATATGTGCTCTCTGTCTCTCTCTCAAAATAAATAAACTTTATGAAAATAAAGTTCATGTGAAGGAATAAACAAATGAAATGATCTAAGGAAAGTTTTATTTTATTTTAATTTTTTTAATGTTTATTTCTGAGAGAGAGAGAGAGACAGCGTGAGCAGGGGAGGGTCAGAGAGAGAGAGATACACAGAATCTGAAGCAGGCTCCAGGCTGTGAGCTAGCTGTCAGCACAGAGCCCGACGCAGGGCTCGAACCCACAAACCGTGAGATCATGACCTGAGCCGAAGTCGGACGCTTAACTGACTGAGCCACCCAGGCGCCCCAAGCTAAGGAAAGTTTTAAAATGAAGAATGATAGATAGATAGATAGATAGATACATGTTTGACCTAACATTTCTAATTTTAAAACTATGATACAAACAAAATAAAAATTGGAAGCCAAGTCAATGGAAATAGTTTCACAGTTAAGCAGACCTCAGTGTATTTATACTAAAGCATAAAGGGTAAATAATAAAGATAAAAGGATTAAGAACTGTCTCCTACAGGAAGTCTTCCTTGGTTATCCAGTTCTTAATTAAATGTCCCTCTTTGGGGATCATATAGTACATATATATATATGTATGTATGTATATATATCACAGTATGCTATAGAGTTGAGCACAGAGCGTTAGGGTAAGTACCAACTAATTTTCACAAAGTGAATACACCTATATAGCCAGCACCCAGGCCAAGAAACAAACAAACAGAAACTCTATCAGAATCCCAAAAGACCCCTTCATTCCCCTTCCGGCGACAATCCCCACCCCTAGCACCGAGGTCTCTGATGGTCACTACTATCCTGACTTCTAACAAAGAGATTACTTTTGCCTATTTGGGACCTTTCTGCTATTGGACTCATATAATACATACTCTTTTGTGCCTTACTTCTTTGGTTCAATATTATTTTTGTAAGATTTATCCATGTTGTTGGAGTTTACTTTTTCTCATTCCTATACAGTATTCTGTTAAGCGAACATACCATGATATTTTTTCTAATTTATCATAGATGATATTTGTCTTGTTTCAGTCAGGGGGCTATGTGCTGCCATGGACATTTTTGTGTAAGTCTTTTGGTTAAATGCACATGCACATTTCTGTTGGTATATGCCTGGAAATGGAGGTACTGGATCATAAAGTATGTGTTCTTTTATCTTTAGTAGACAATGCTAAATAGCTTTCCAAAGTGGCTGTACCAATCTCCATGTCCACCAGCCCATAGATAAGAGTTTCCTCTGTCCTAACAAACACTTCATACTACCTGTTTCATTTTAGCCCTTCTGGTGGGTGTTCTGGGCATACATCTAAAAGTACACTGGCATAATTTGTTTCCTTATCTATCTCCCTCACAAGTTTGCAGGAATACATTTGACAACTAAGAAACCAAAGCCCAGGGAGGTTGCAAGATATGCCCAAGGTCACAAATTACAAATGTCCTGAACAGGCAGTGTTCATAGGAGCAGGGGAGACAGGCTGGCTGCCTTCTTGAAAAGTGTTGAGAAACCTACTTCCAGGTAATCAATGCAACGTGTTCATATAACCAGAGAGTTGCTCAGACATACACATGTGTGTGCGCATACACGCACACACACACACACACACATTCAGCACTTCAAAATGGAAGGTTTAATTTTGAAGCATACTGCTGTTAGTTAAATGATCCTGCAACCAGCAGCCACGCATCTCTCCCTTATCTCTCTTTGGTTAAATGTTTTGAAATGAGTTTCAAATGGGGTTGGCTCAAATGACAGCTCTTCATTTCACCTTCTTCTGCAGATGCTATTTGCAGGAATATTTTATGGTTCTGTTAATTACCCATGTCGAGAGGTTATTTTATTGTTTCTAGAGAAGTAGAGTTATAAATGTAAATATTCTGAGGCAGCAAATTTCTTCAGCAAACTAGAAGAGTTACTATGTGAACCAAGGCATATATTTAAAATGTGCATTATTTCAGTTACTACTACTATCCTAAAATATTTCTCAGGTACAAGTCTAAGTGTGGAGGAGCTGAGGCTGGCTCTGTGCTATAAACACATACTGGAAGTCCAAAAGGTGTAGATTTTAACCCCAGCTCTAGCATTTAGACAGCACTCAATTTCTCTGGAATTCACTTTCCTCACCTCTGAATTGGGAAATGATAATACTGGCTATCTGCTCGTGTTGTTACAAAGTTAAATAGACTATTGTATAAAAAGACCTGACAGTAATAAGTGTACAATTATTGCCTACTGATGACTGACACCTGAGTTCTGTCACAATGATGAATAGTGCAAAGAGCTTATAGCATAGTGAGTTGAAGTCCTGGAGCCGTACTGCCCGGATACAAATTCTGACTTCACTGGCTCCTAACTATGCTACTCTGGGCACATGCTTAACTCCTCTGCATTTCAACTTCTGCATCTATAAAATGGGTAGCAATAGTATCAGTTTCATATTGTAAAGATTAAACTAGATAAGCCATGAAACCTGCTTAGAACAGAACTTGATATACAGTTGAGTGAATAATAAACCTTAGCTGCAAGCAGGTGCAGGTTTGTCCCAGGGATGATTACTTATATTTACCTTTATGACCTGATAGTGTGGAAATAAGGCTAATTTCTTTCCTTTGTTGCATTTCCCTTGTCCCAACCCAGCCAGCACCCTTCCAGTCTAATTTTTCTTCTGCTACGTTCCTCGAAATGGAAAATAAATGCCTTAATTATGAATAAAAATGGAATGTTTCTCTCCTAGGTGTCATTAAAAATGATTTTTTTAACTGAGGAAGAAAACACTCGTTAGCCTTCCTGGCAAATCCCAGCGTCAGAGCCTAGCTGTGCTCAGCATGAGGGGCTTGGCGCTTGCTAGGAACCGCAATGTGTATGCGCCTCAGCAGCTCTGAGCACAGCAAGGGGCCTCGGCACCTCAGGCTGGCAGTGCTGGGAGCAGCTCAACATTCTGACACAGACCAGTGCCCACCCCAGAGCCCATACAGAAAGGGTGCCAGAGACGACAGACTCTCAGGCCATAGCCTCACACGGCAACATGGCACGGCCACACCGCTCCCTTGCTCTGGGAGGGGATGCCTCAATTCCAGCACAGGAAGAAAAGCCTAGATTTTGAAATCAATCCCACCTGGGTTCAAATCCCAGCTCCATCATTTAATGACCCAGAGCAGGCTATTTACCCTCTCTGGCTGCAGTCTCCTTGTTTGTAAAGTGGGAATAAGAACACTTACCTTGGAGGTAAGCATGAAGAATAAATGAGATAAAGTAGGTTTGTAAAGTACTTCTGCCCATAGCTGGCAGGTAGTAGCTGTGATTGTAATTTTCCAAACCTCAGCACTAATATATCTGGACCATTCCACATATGACCTCTCCAAGAGCAATGTAATGGGAGGCTCCTGCAAAGGGCTTGGACTGCATCTTATCTTGGAATCAGAAGCAATTGTCTGTTTCAATCCTGAAGGGCCTCACATGATCAGACCCTCAGTCAGTTTAGGCTGCAGGACACACGTGGAGACAGCAGAAACTTCCTTGGCACAGCTCAGATACCTTTCATCTTTGCTTACAAAATAGCCAGATTTCTTCTAGAATTTGCTTAAAATGTCAAGAAGTAGTCAACACTGATATTCTGACCTTTTTCAACCACTGCCCCTAACGGAACAGGCTCCAGAGAGTTACAGTCTCTTTCCCAAGGTTGTCCCAGACAATAGTCTAAATGTTTTGCATCATAAGAAAGGTCCTAAACTTCCTAACCTGCAATCTCTCCCTCCTGTTGACCAACACTAGGCACCTGCTTAGGAAGCCAAGACTACATAATAGAAGTGTTTTACAGCAGTTCCAATTCCGTATTAGAAAGGACTCAGGGGTCCAGGTGCCTGAGTAGCTCAGTTGGCTAAGCATCTAACTGTTGATTTCAGCTCAGGTCATGATCTCATGGTTCATGAGTTCTGAGCCCCGCATTGGGTTCTACACTAACAGCACAGACCCTGCTTGGGATTCATTCTCTCTCTCTCTCTCTCTCTCTCTCTCTCTCTGCCCTTCCCCAGCGCATGTGCCCTCCCTCTCTCTCTCTTTCTCTCTCTCTCTCTCTCTCAAAATAAATAAATAAACTTAAAAAAAAGGATTCAGGTTTCAGCTACTCTGATATATCAGGAACTGAAACAGGGGGCAGGTTCTGGAGTCAGACAGCTTGGTTGCAGTATAGACTCCACCATTTACTGCTGCATGATCTTAGATATATTATTACTTAATTGTTCTCATCTGTATAATGGAGATGATAATCATAGTGCCCTCCCCATGGGGTTGTTGTGAGCACTGAATGAGTTGATGTATGCAAAGGACTTGGCACCAGGTATGTGATAAACTCTCAATAAATGTTAGCTCTATCAAACATCTAGTGTGCTCTGGGCATTGTACTTGTTATTGAGAAGATGATGGAAGATCATGGCTACAGGTTGTCCTCTGTCTCATTGGTGTTTACAGTATAGAAGCAAAATATTATACATATAATTATCCAGATCATTATTTATATTGCCAGAACTATGCATGCTCTCAAGATGTTCCAGATTGTTTATGTCCTTGGTAAACTGGGACCTCCGAATTGAACAAGATTTGCTGAGATGATCAAATGAACACAGAAACAACATTTGTAGCATTCTGCATGGAAAGTAAACCTAGAATAAGTTGATTCTGCTCACTCATTCCACTTTATATAATGCTTTAAGTAGTTTGCTTTGCATTTTCACATCTGATGAAGGCAGGATGGTACTGTGATTAAGAACAGCCTCAGCATACAGAAATGCTGATGCATAGGAGCACATGTACCCCAACGTTCATAGCAGCACTCTCAACAATAGGTAAAACATGGAAAGAGCCTAAGTGTCCATCAACGGATGAATGGATCAGGAAGATGTGGTTTATCTATACCATAGAATACTACATGGCAATGAGAAAAAAATGAAATCTGGCCTTGTGTAGCAACCTGGATGGACCTTGAGGGGGTTATGCTGAGCAAAATAAGTCAGGCAGAGAAGGACAAATATCATATGTTTGCACATATAGGAGGATTAGGAGGAACTTAACTGAGGAACAAGGGGGAGAAGAAGGGGGGAAATGGTGGGGGAAAGGGAGAGAGGCAAACCATGAGAGACTCTCAAATGCTGACAAAAACTGAGGACTGATGGATGTGGGGGGGAGAAGGGATGGGCATGGAGGAGGGCACTTGTGGGGATGAGCACTGGGTGTTATGTGGAAACTAATTTGACAATAAACTATTTGTAAAAAAAAAAAAAAAGAAGAAGAAGAAAAGAAAAGAAACATCCTAAAAAAAAAAAAGAACAGCCTCAGCAATCAGACTGTCTGGGTTCAAACTCAAGCTTACCATGGACAATCATTGTGACTTCGGATAGTTTCCATACCTCTCTGTGCTTCAGTTCCTCGTCTGTAAAATGGACACAGAGTTCTACCATGTTGGTGGGAAGGTTAACTAATTTAGGTGATACCCATTAGTTAGTTAGAACAGTACTTAACACATAGTAAGCACTCAATAAACAGTATTTCTTATTATTATGTGATATGAACTTCTCAACAACACTACAAGTAGAGCAGTTATTGCTCCCATTTTATAGACAAGAAAACTGATACCCCAAGAAATAAGCCTGTAAGTCACAAAGCTGAAACTTAATCCCAGCTCTTCTGGCTCCAGACCCATTTTTATTTCCCCTACTCCCAACAGCCTCTCAATTGGCAAAGAAAAAAACAATCTTTGAAAAATCAACATATGAAGGGTGTGGATTAAAGTAATTCACGAAGAGAAAGAGTACTGTGGCATATAACTGAGTAAAGCAGAAAAAAGAAAGCTAAAAGAGGCCAAAGGTTTTGTTTTAAAAGATAAATGAGTAGCAAACCAGCTGACTTAAAATGAGAGGGTTAAGAATATTTTCCCGTGTAATTAAATCTCTAAAGATTTGGTTAGAGTACCATAGTTTATATCAGGTTAAAACAAAAGATCACATTAGCAACTGCACAAGTTTATATGCATTGCTTTATCCACAGAGCAACATTAGTAAGTCCATTTCAAAGAGTCTGTTCAAAACTGTTACTATAAAATAAAAGAAGCAGGACATTTAGGGGGCAAGATTTCTAACACAGTACATATCAAAAAAACATATTTATTCTATTACCAGAACTTACCTAGGAATTATGTTTTTTATTTATTGTTTTAATTGTGGTGAGATACATATAGCATCGAATTTACCATCTTAATCATTTGTAAGTACACAGTTTCAGTGGCACCGAGTATATTCACATGGCTGTGCGGCCAGCACCACCATTCATTTCCAGAACTCTTCCATTTCACAAAACTGAAATTTTGTACCCATTGAACAATAGCTTCCTATTCTTCCCTTGGAATTATGATTTTTAAATCAAATAAGTTTTTTTAATCATGATCATTTCCCTTCAACCACTTAGCTTTTGTTTCTTAAAACAAAATTTGCTACAATTTAAAAGATGTTTAAGAATTCGAATATGATGTTTATTCTAATTAGAATGTCATCCTTAATCACTTCAAAGTATTTGGAGACAGCCCCCTATCTACTGCTATTCTGTCATTTTTACGGCCCCATCCATAATTTTGATTTCAGAAAGTCAAACAACAGAAGACTATTTGTAAATCCAGACTGGATGACGAGGACAGAGGTTTCTAACCACAGGAACAGCTTATCACTTGATGTCAGTCCCATTTCCATTGAAACAGGAGAAAGGAGAAGAAGTTTCCTGCATACACAAAACCATGGACTATCTGGTAGGTCTGGGAGAATGTGCTGGTCACCCCAGCCCACACCCCATAATTATGCCATCAAGCATGTTTGTCACAAGAGGCAGAATATTCTAGTTGCTATCAGAACCTTCAAAGAGACTTCATAACATCCAGTTCAACAGATAACAAGTCACAAAAAGACACTATTCTTTGTAAATGACAATGAATTTTTCATCTTGGGCTTTTGATGTGTAAGGACATATATTTAGAAGGAAAAGCTTTTATTACGGCTAATCAAAGAAAAGGTGCTTTTTTAAAAAAGAAAAATTTATCGGAGTTTCTTCAGGACAAACGGTATGACCCAGGGCTTTGTTCCTGGAGATGATGTGTCTTTGAGGACAATGAAAATTGCCAGTGGATTGTCTGATTGCTCCCCTCCCCATCAGTACAAGGCAGCCCCTTGCAAATGGACGCCAGCCTGTGGAGGTAGTGATGAAAATAGTCTATCACCTCACAGTTTTCGGCATCATGTGGTTCCCTTGGGGAGCATTCCTCCGCTCTGAGCTTTGTAGACGCTGCTGCTATTCTGCCTGCTAATGACATTAACAGGAGTATGGTGTCTCATCTGTGAGCTGTGGCCACTTTTAGTAAAAGTACATTGTCTGGAAAGCTCCAAATTCACTAAATATACACATGCAAAGGGTCCCCTTAGAACAAACTGCTATTTGTACCCGATATGATTTTTAAAAGAACCGAAGTAGAAATATCGGTGTGTGTGTGTCTGTGCACATGCATGCAAATACATTTCTGTATGTGTGTGTGTGTGTGTGTGTGCGCGCGCGCGCGGGTGTGTGCGGGGAAGGGGGGCGAATCGTGGAAATCCACAATTAGAAAAGCAGATACATTATGAAGGAAAAACAATTTAGCCATATTCCTTGTATTACAAGGTCGACTTTCTTTGCAATTGTGTATGTATTTTGTCCTGTGAGTCCTGGCTATTGATTTCGTGTTGGGCATTTCAACTCTTTTACCTTTTCCTATGGAAATTAGGTCAGTGCTCAGGGTAGCCTGACCTGCTCACCTCTCAAGTGAAGCTGGTCTCCTCAAGCTCTGGCCACAATAATTTTTTCCATCTGCTGGACTGAAAGATTCAGCGAAAATACAAACAACAGAAGCATCTCAGTTCACGCAATGCTCCTTGTGAAGCGTTCACTTTAATGACACTGTAATGTCATGCCCCTGGGTGCGCCATTTTATTGTGAGACTTAATCAAAGGCAAAAAGAAATAAAGATGTCTGGCCTGGACGCAGGTGCTTCTTTGTCAATGTGGCTTCCTGGGGGTGGGGGGGGGGAGTGGTCCACAGAGGCAGAGGCTTATGCACAAAGGCTGAGCTGCCCAGGTTCTAGGCGGTTGTTTTTACATGAGCCCAGAGTTTTGCTCTGTGTCTGTGTGTGTGCTTTGTGTAGTCCAATATATATGGACCCTGGGATTAAGGGGAAAAAAATACAAAAGAGACAGAGACAGAGATAGAGACACACAGAGAAAAAGAAAGAATGTGTCAGGGAACTTTCTATAAATCTGCATTGGCCCTGGGTTACATGTGTATACAGTGTTATATATATCTGTCCTTGAGTGTTTGGTGGAGTTGGGAGTTGAGACTGTTTGTGTGAATATTCTATATGTATGTGGTGTACATGTGTGACATGTGTGTGATCATGTGTTATGTGTGTGCATGTGGGGGGTGTGATGTGGAACTACATATATATTTTTGTGTGCATTGTCTGTGTGGTGTGCACACATATGCAAGATGTGTGTTTGTGCATGTGATATTGGGTATGTGTTCACTGTGCATGTGATGTGAGTGTATCTGCACATAGTATATGCATGTGGTAGCAGGTGTGTATGTGGTAGGTTTGTGAACACATGAATGTGCACTCACATGTCCATATATACATTATTTTAGTTTTTTTAGTATAATTGATACACAGTGTTACATTAGTTTCAAGCTGTACAACATAGTGATTCAACATCTCTACATGTTATGCTATGCTCACCATAAGTGTAACTACCATCTGTCACCATACAACACTATTACAGTATCATTAGCCATATTCCCTATGCTGTGCTTTTTGTTCCTATGACTTATTCATTCTAGAACTAGAAGCCTCTATCTCCCACTCCCCTTCACCCATTCTGTCCATCTCCCGCCCCTTTCCTCCGGCAACCATCAGTTTATTCTCTGTATATGCAAGTCTGATTGTTTTTTGTTTGTTTATTCATTTGTTTTGTTTTTTAGATTCCATATGAGTGAAATCATATGATATCTGTCTCTCTGTCTGACTTATTTTGCTTAACATAATATTGTCACAAATGGCAAGCTCTCATTCTTTTTTGCATATATACATATAATCTGCAGAGTCGTTTATATTCCCTGGGATTAAAGTGTGTTCATTGTATAGAATTGTCTTATATTTGTGGGCACATGTGTCCATTTGGTTGCCTGTGGCCCTACATATCGTGTATCAGGGCCAACCATGACTATTTAAAAGCATTTACCATAAGTGCTAAGCTCATAGTAGTTACTTGGTTTAGCAAATGTTTTAGTAAAGAAAAAGAAAATTCCAAAGAATCTCATAATTAGGATGTTTACATTGATGTAGATGTGGGGATTTAAGAGATGATACTATTTAATCACATCTCTTCTCTGGTAGGTTCTGAACTCATTGTGGAGATAGATCCAGATCTACACAGCTGAAATGATCAGCTTTATTGCCAATAAAGCTAACTTGGAGAACTTGCCTTGACCTGTGACCAGAACTGATTTGCCAACCACAATGCCAGGCCTCCCCCTCAAAGAACAGATCCACTCTACTGAGTTTATTGTACAGACAGGCAGAGAATGGACATGTGAGGAGAACAGGGTGCTGGGAAACAGAGAGGCCAAATCGGTCAAACTTCCACACACAATGACTCTCTTCCTATCCAGAAAAGGGGACAGAAAAAGAGATAGAGGCCCTCTTTCCATGTCTCCCATTCTTCCAGAATGTAGATGTTCCTATTTTATGGATCAAGATAAAAACAAACAAACAAACAAAAACAGGAGAAAGTAGGATTTCTCTTATGACTGCAAAAATTTTGCTTGCTTAACCAGCTAGGCTTAAGCATCCAGGCCTGGACAACCAAGAATATGTGTGGAGATTGTGGAGTGAGCCTCCTGGGGGAGCAGATGAGTGGTTAACCAGGACATACTCATGAGGCCACTTTTCCAAGGCCAATCACCAGTCCATTGTGTTTCTTCCTGAGATTGCTGGTGAGCACTTCAGCTTTTGCCTTCAAACCAGGTGAAACCAGCTCATCAAATAACTCCTGTGGGGCAGTCTAGACAAATTTCCCTCCCTATTCTATTCTCATCTTCAATCTTCCAGCCATGTCAGGGGAAATCCATTTCCTTCTCTTTGCATAGCTGCATGCCAATGCACCCTTCCCATAGAGCAAAGCTTCTGACATGTCCTACCCCTGGCTACTCCCCTCCAAATGGAGAATATCCATATATCTGATTGGATGGGTAAGAAGAGTCCACATTTATTACCTGAGTGGGTACCCTTTGTCCACACCATTAGGGACACCATAGTTGGTCAGTACAGTAACTGACCAAGACTCCCCCTGTGATGCATTGTCCCAAGGTCTAGATTTAGAGGAAGTATGATAGGAAACCTGTTTGGCAATGGTCCAAAGCTGTGTCTTCCAGTCTACTCCTGCTAGACAACAATCCAAGGTTTTGCCTCCATGTAAGTTCTACATTTATTTTTCAATTGGTTTTTAGCTCAGAGATCCCCTTCAACCTCAGTGAAAGGTGCCAGTTGCATGGACTTTAGGGAGCAAGAGAGGCAAGTCTCAATTTATGTTGGAGTTGGTGATTATGATGTACATGTGATTTTCCCAGTGCAACTCAGGCTTATAAAGCTCTACTGATCCTTCCTAATTCTCTTTATGTCTCTCTGTCTTATGCTGATTCCTCTTCTCTTCCATCACCATTTCTAGGCCTTCGTTGCCTTTTACCAGAATTTTGCCACCACCTCCAAGTGGGCTCCAGAACACTAGCTATGGGCTCCCAACCAAACCAGCTTACACATAATTGTCTAGTTAGTCTTCCAGAAATTTTTATTTTCAAATGGTAATCCACTGATAAGGCATATGCAAAGACACAAATATACCAACCTAAAAGATTGAGCCTTTATCCTATACATTACAGTTTTCCACCACCTAGTCCCTTTCCAAATTTAACTCTAGTTCCCCCCAAATCCTTTTCTCCCAACAAACCCAAATATACCCATGTGAATCCTCATAACTCCATTTGTTCATAATGCCTCATCCTAAATCAGTTAAATTTATAAGAATTCGGCCTTTATGCAATCTTCCCACACCCTGGTCATTACCCCATTCCACTCCATGGCACATGAGATATACACAGATTTGTGTCTCCTTGTCAAATGAAGTTCACTCTGCCACCTACTTTCCTCTCCTTAGACTGAACATCAGCACCTTAAACTACCTCCTCAATATTTGACATGCTTTCATATCAGCTTATCTATGCACATCAGAAGTGTAAATGTGATCATTCCTCCATGCTTGAGTTCACTTGGGCTTGTCCTCAGCAGACTGAGATAGAGCTTGAAGATGTCAAAGAGCTGGCCACAGAGGCAAAGGACCACTTCCTTGTCCTTTACCAATCCCCAAAACCTCATATTCCCAATAGCACAGCCATCTTGCCTCACCTATTTGACTCTAATGATTAAAGCAGTGCTATTTTTGTTTAGCATCCTCTCAAAGGCAAGCCAACTATAGAAATTTGAGGGCTGAAAGAGGTTCTGTAGTCCAAAGAAGCAGCAGTCTGTGCTAACTCTGCAGGGAAAAAGTGACTTACTGAGCTTGAAGGTGCATGCACCGCACAGAATCAATTAAGAGCCTATACATTGTTGTCTATTTAAGGAAAATTTGAGAGTAAAAGATGACTTTCCATGCATTTATGTTTATGTCCCCTCTTTTAAATGCAACCCTTGCATTAACTAGAACACTACTGTACCTACTCCAAGTACCCAACCCAACCCACTCCCCTCTTTGTTTCAATTGCAACCCAAATGCTGTCCCATCTACTCCTCAGTGCTGTCTCCCTTTTCTGGATTCAACTATCCCTATCATTGTCCTGGCATGTAATGTATGCAATCTCACATCCTTACCCATCTGGTTATGGATGGTATATGAGAATGCAGCCATCTCTCTGATGGGATTATAAACCCCTGGAAGACACAGACCTTATCTCTTAGTCTTTGCATTGCTAGCAGCCAGCCAGAATAAATTCTGGGTAAATGTGTGTAATGTCAGTGAAAGAACAAAATATTTGGTTCTTTGGAGAGACTCCAAAGTAAAAATGCCAAGAAAAATGTTTGCATAGTCTGTCCACCTAGAAATAAGTGCCTGCTCGTCCTTAATGATCCAGATCAAATTCTGGCTCCTCTTTGGTGTAGTTGAAACAAACACAGGCTTTGGAGCCAGCGAGACAGGGATTCAAATCTTTTCTACCCCATAACTGGCTGGGTGACTTTGAATGGCAAGTTGTTATCAAGCTTTGGGTTGTACTTCCATTAAAGAGAAATAGTGATATCCACCTTAGAAGGTCAGAATAAAATAACACACAGTGTCTAGAACAAGGTAGGCATGGAATACATGGCAACTATTAATATTTTCTTCAGCACCCCTTCCTCTGTGCTCCCACCACACTTTGTACATGTTACTGCCACAGTCCTTATATGTTGCACTGTATTTAGGTCCATATCTGTCTTCTCCACTAAGATAGGAGCTTCTTGAGGGAGGGATTATCCCACCTTCACAAACACTTATTTCAGGCCAGGTTCTGAGATAGGCCCTATCTCATTTAATCCTCACAACAAAAACAATTATGTCCACTTGAATTGAATCCCAATAACATTTAATCCCCACAACAACCATCATCCTCACTGTAAACATGAGGAAACTAGGGGCACCTGGATGGCTCAGTCAGTTGAGCGTCCAACTTCGGCTCAGGTCACGATCTTATGGTCCGTGAGATCTCATGGTTCATGAGTTCGAGCCCCATGTCAGGCTCTGTGCTGACAGAGAAGAGAATGAATTTCTACATTCCACCTTGAGATGACCCTGTATCTTAGAGCACTGCCTAAGACATGCTTTCAATGGCATAAGCAATTTTTTTTCAGAAAAGGGCTCTAAAGTTACTAGCTTCCTGTTTCATAGGAGGCACACATTTTGTGTATAAAAAAAATCATGGTTTATATCCCAAAGAGATTCTCCCAAAGATCCTGTGGTATGTTCATTGCAGCATTATTTGTGGAGACAGGAAACTGGAGTGTCAGCACTGGGAGAATAGAGAGGGAGAATGTGATGGATGGTCACCTGGGGTGCAGCCATCAGAATAATGGATCCTAAGTGGAAAAAACAACACGGGCACTTTTTACAAAGTGTTAAGAAACTAATGAAATTTATAAAAGTGCCATTTACACAATCCCATTTACATACGTTTAAAACACAGACACACAAAGAACAGTGCACATTTTGGTAGTGTGATCAAGAGCATGGATTCAAGAGTTCAGCTGCTTGGGTTCAAATCCCAACCTCACTGCTTAGTAGCTGTGTGACCTTAGGCAAGTTACTTAACCTTTCTATGCCTCAGTTCTTCCTTCTATTAAATGGATATGATAAAGGTCCTTAATTGTTACAGCAATTTAATAAATGTTCATGATTATACATACAAGACTTAGAACAGAGCCTAGAGCATAGTAAGTTCTATACAAGTGTTATTATTTCATTTTTTAAAAGCACATACAGAGAAAAGATACACATGAAACACATTCCAATGACTATCAACTGGGAACAGAATGGGGATGAGATAAAAAGGAACAAATACAAACAAACAAGAAGAGCTTTGCATAAAACAGTGAGGCTAAGTTTCCATTAACTCAGAAGCATGATTCAGTCCTCTTCAGTTCACATTTTAAAATTAATAATAATAATAACTAGAATTTACTAGTCACGCCGTTACCAACTGTTTGCCTTACTGAGCTGGTAAGTGATTACTTGCAGGCTACATTTATGGTACGTCAGTCATTCAAAGTTCAAAAAACTCACCCTAAAATTAGGATCAACTTTTTCTTAAGATAACCCAGCCTGTCCCGATTCCAACTCTGAGCCTATATAGACACTGGGTAATAAATGAACAAGGATTTAAGTGCCTACTATGTACAAGACACCAAATTGGCTACAATGAAGCAAAAGAAAGTCATTAATGTAAACTTCTAAAATACAAAATACTAAATTCAAGGACAAGTTGACAGCACCAACTACAGCTATTGAAAGCCATTCAAAACTGCTTGCAGCAGGAATACCAGCGAAGCCTTCACAAAAGTGGGAAGCAGAGTTGACCTCATAAGGAAGATGTTTATGCTACAAATCAACCAAGAGCTACGCATGAAGGGAAGACTCCTGTAACAAAATAATTCTGACTGACCTTAGACTTAAAGGTAACAAACACCTACATAGTACTACAATTAAGACAGGCTCATTCTTTACTAGGTGAGCCAGCAACTGCACTGTGCACAACAATTAAAAATGAAGGAAATTATTATTCCAGAGATTGGGGGTGGGGGAAATTTATACCGATTTCTTTTGTTTTTTTGTTTTTGTTTTTGTTTTGTTTTTAATTTTTTTTAATTTTTTTAATGTTTTATTTATTTCTAGGAGAGAGAGAGAGAGAGACAGCATGAGCAGGGGAGGGTCAGAGAGAGAGGGAGTCACAGATTGAAACAGGCTCCAGGCTCTGAGCCAGCAGTCAGCACAGAGCCCGACGCGGGGCTCGAACCCACGAACCGCGAGATCATGACCTAAGCGAAAGTCGGACACTTAACCGACTAAGCCACCCAGGCGCCCCTATACCGATATCTTTTGAAACCCATCAAATATTAATAATTATCAAACTATCAGTAATAAGATACAAATGTAGTGATAGGATTATGCTGTAGGCAGAGTCCTAATTTTTAAAATGTGTGTTTTAGTAAGCAAGTGCCTGGGTGACTCAGTCAGTTAAGTGTCTGACTCTTGATTTCAGCTCAGGTCAAGATCCCACAGTTTGTAGGATGGAGCCTAGCTTCGGGCTCTGTGCTGACAGCTTAGAGCTTGCTTGGGATTCTCTCTCTCTGCCCTTCCCCCACTTGCTCACACGAGCACGCTCTCTCTCAGAACAAATAAAATAAAACTTAAAATGTGTGCACTACATGCATATTTGCACTACTACAAGCCACCCAAAATCCATTCTAAATGGAGACCTATCACTGTAGTACTACTTATCAGGATTCTTAGCAATCCTAGACTGCCATGATCCAAAATGATACAGACGTTTAGAATACAGTAACTTGTCCATGCTGACAGTATCTATGTCTTTTTCATTGATGTATATTATGAAATCAAAGCTTTGACTTCACCAGCCTTTGTATCAAAAACCAATAAACGTGGTTGTTTTCCTACCTTACTTTTATAGAATTTTTTTTAAATAAGTTCTTTGAGGAACTCACATTCTTTTTGGGCCTTGACTTTGTCTTCTAAAATGTTCAGGTCCCTTTAAACCTCTTTCAATGATTATATCAACGATGAAATAATTATCAGGATTGGATTTTGCTGCAAGGAACCAAAAGCCCAAACAGCAATGGCTTTGAAAATACAGAAGTGTATTCTCTCTCCAACAGGCATCAGCGGTACAGCATTGATATGGTAGCTCCCTAGTCATCAAGGACCCAGGCACCTGCATCCTCCAGCAAGGCCCACACCTTGGAGTCCAGACAACTGCTCCATGCGGCCATCATGTTGGCATTTCAGGCAGCAGAGAGGAGGGAAGGAAGAGACACTCTATTTCTTGTTTTTTTTTAAATTTGTACATGTTTTATTTATTTCTGAGACAGAGAGACAGCATGAGCAAGGGAGGGCCAGAGAGAGAAGGTGACACAGAATCTGAAACAGGCTCCAGGCTCTGAGCTAGCTGTCAGCACAGAGCCCGACATGGGGCTCAAACCCACAGACTGTGAGATCATGACCTGAGCTGAAGTTGGACGCTTAACTGACGAGCTACCCAGGCACCCCTCTATTTCTTCTTTAGAAAATATCTGATTGGGGTGCCTGGGTGGCTCAGTCGGTTAAGCGTCCAACTTCAGCTCAGGTCATGATCTCACGGTTCGTGGGTTCGAGCCCCACATCAGGCTCTGTGCTGACAGCTAGCTCAGAGCCTGGAGCCTGTTTCAGATTTTGTATCTCCCACTCTCTCTGACCCTCCCCTGCTCACACTGTCTCTGTCTCTGTCTCTCTGTCTCTCTCAGAAATAAATAAAACATGAAAAAAAACTTTTTAAAGAAAATATCTGATCAATTTCACACTCCACCTTCCCTTACAGCCCACCATCCATGGCCACACTTACTATAAAGGGGGCTGAAAAATGCAGTTAATATTCTAAGTGGCCATGGGCCCATCTAAGAATGATGGATTCTATTACAGTAGAAGACAAGGAGATATTCATTTCCTATCTTAGGATAACTATTCTGGTATCCTGTACATTTTCTAAGTGTTACTATTTCTGTCACTAAAGAATACAAAGAAAATAATACTAAAATATTTCCAGTATTCAAGAAACAGTGGGCATTGTGTTGGTGCTTCACATTTGTTACTGCATTCAGTTCTCACAAGGTCACATGTGCATTTGGAGAAACTAAGATTCACAGCACTAATATGTGAAATGGGAGCATTTAGGCTTAGAGCTCCTCTTGGCTTTCTTCTCTATGAAATGGATTTCACTAAATTCTTCTCTTCCTTAGACTCAACCAGCAACCCCTATCCAACTCTCCCCACAATCAAAACCTTTGCTGAAACACCAGTAAATAAATCAGTACTCTGCTTGCATCTGTGGAAAGGTGACTGCCAACATTGAGACGTGGAACAGGAATTCCTGAATGTTTTAACTTATGTTCTTCATGCTCTCATCATTAACTAGATGTTTCACTTTACCATGTGCTATTCAGAAATGCTACATCATGTTAGCACCCACTGTGGTGCCACCTAACATTGGAATGGTTTTGCTTGGCCTCCACCACAGGAAAACATCCAACTTTCAGGATGTGCTCTAGCAATCCCTCCTTTCTTTCCACGCTGGAATATGTATCATCTGTATCACTGGAATTTCAAGGCAATTGAATTTATAATTGTAGCAGAAGATGTTTATTGAGTGTTTAATATGTGCCAATGATGTGGAAATGATCTATTAGGTACAGTGGATTGTTATAATTATCATTATCCCCATTTTGTGGATGAAAACACAAGGCCTTAAAAAGGCTAAGTCACTTGCTGCAGTTCTCATAATTAATACGTAAAAGAGATGAAGCTTGAACTTGCTTCTCTCCTTCAAAGAACCAGGTGCCAGCTGAGGTGCCAAAAAAGCAGTTGTGAGAGTCAGTCTCTGGCCCCGAGGGATCATGGTCCAATGGAATAAACAGCAACATGCCTTCAATTGCACTGCGATGTGACAAGTGGTAGGCCTGACTGAGACAGTTTCTCAGAAAAAAGAGGAGTGGCTAATCCCACATTCAGAATGTAAGACCTGGCGTCTCCTCTCCTTTATGTGTATGGCATCTCCCTGCCTGGAAACCAGAGGCTCCTACATCTTTGTTTCCTTAGTCTCTAACACAATTCCTAACATATAGTTAAGTATCCGTGAAGTGGCCCGTGCTACAGAACCAACTCTGTACAACCCAGAGTGAGAAGCAGGTACCCTGACAAAAAAAAGGCAATTTAAAACTAAATCCACACTTTCTAGCTAGGACTTTAACTGCTCAGATTTACACCAAAATCATTTTTCAGCTAGTGGTATTTGAAGACATGTGAACTAGTCGGACAGAAAAATCCCAGAGTGAGCAGCAGCTGGACTGTTTCTGGTCCCGAGAGCAGCTTCTGGCAGGGTGAGAAGTACAGACATCGGTCATGTGACTGAGGAGGCAGCCACAAGACAGAGATGTCTGAGAGTGAGAAGAGACAGCAAGTCAGCCTCGTGGGAAGTCAGAACACCATCTCCAGCAACTGGTCCAGGAAGCCAATCAGCAACCCCTGAAACAAATGACTCCAAACAGCCAAGACTTGATTAATAACTTACAGCTTTCCTGCTTTTCATCCCTACTTCCAACTTAGGACCAACTAGAGACAAGTACACAGCCGTAACCAATCCCAGAGGATGTTCCACCCTGCCTTCAGCTTCCTCACACCAACAACCTCCAATCAGGGCATCCCCGAAGCCATCTCTTTTATCCACTATAAAGCCTTCCCACTCCTCTGCCTGCCTTTGAGTCTGCCAAATGCAAACGATAATGGCCAACTTTCTTGCTATATCAAGCTCTGAATAAATAGCCTTTGCTTGTTCTCATTTGATTGGTCTTCATTTATTTCCACCCCGGTCACCATGTATTTTCTCTGGGCTGTGCTAATTCTCTTTCATGTCCCACACCAATCTGCTTTCCATGCTAATTTATATGCATTCATGTTTAACTGTTCTTTATTTTTTTTTTTTGTATTTGACTTAACATTCCAACTGCAGAGAATTCTCAATCTCTCTATCTGAAACTTCTCACAGTGCAGACTTAAAGCACTGTGACTTCACCAACTGATCAATTGTATTTCTATAGCTTTTGCTATTTCTGTTCCAACCTGCTACTGCAGTGACCTATCTTCCAGTTCTCTCAAATGTCCATTAGTTACATAACACCTTCATCTTTGCTGCTGAAGAAACAAAGGATGCAAGATAATAAGAATTTCATGACAACCTCTGAGATAGATACTGTAATTATGCCTATATTACAGACAAGAAGACTGGGGCAGAGAGGGATTAGTAACCCAATGGTCATAGTCATAGTCAGGATTCAAGGAGAAAGCTTAGCAACTAGGTGGATATTTGCAGCAAAAAAAGGATCTGTATGGTTCCATTAAGAACACACTACAGAGGCGCCTAGGTTGCTCAGTCAGTTAAGCCTCTGACCTCAGCTCAGGTCATGGTCTCGTGGTTCATGGGTTCAAGCCCCACGTTGGGCTCTGTGCTGACAGCTGAGAGCCTGGCACCTGCTTCATGTTCTGTATCCCCCCCCCCCCCCCGCTCATGCTCTCTCTCTCTCTCAAAAATAAATAAATATTTAAAAAAGAACATACTACAGAGAGATAGATGCTTATGTACAAATGAACCAAGAGAGTGAGACAACCAAGCTGTCTTTTCAAAGTTTTTCCATTTACAAACTGTTGGTATCTTCCATTGTAGCACTTAGGGAACTATATTGCATATAGTTATGTTTGCTTCCCACATTTTGTACTCAGTTTCTCTGAAGCGTTATTCCCTTTCCTGTGTGAAAAGATGCCCAAAAGAGGCAAATTATTCCTTTTTCAACAAGACCTAACCTCCCCATCTTTCCTACAGCATTGGCCCCCAAGGTCCCCGGGACATCGTCTAGGCAACCAACGCCAGAGCAGGCTTTGGCTCAAAGAGACTGAGTTCGTGTTGTAGAAGAGGTGCAGCCACTAAAAATGTTTGCTTGATTTAACGAGGTAGTTTGTACCTTCTGGAATGTACAAGTTGTTAATAAATTGCATTTCTTTCTTCTTTATAGAGTACATTCCTAGTGTGGTGTTTTGGTTTGTTTTATGATAGGTGCTATAGTTTGAGCGTTTGAATATGGGTTTCATTAATCCTTAATTTGTACCTCTACCAGAAGGAACTGAGTATTCTAGACTTTGCACACAGTGCCCTCTCCTGGATGAAGTGACATCTTCTTTCCTGATTTGCAAAACTTAGGAAATGGA
The DNA here is from genome assembly GCF_003009895.1 of Hyaena hyaena. Classification (NCBI taxonomy): domain Eukaryota; kingdom Metazoa; phylum Chordata; class Mammalia; order Carnivora; family Hyaenidae; genus Hyaena; species Hyaena hyaena. The sequence continues at coordinate 8,901 of NW_024081313.1, read as the reverse complement.
TGCTAAAAGACAAGGGAAGGCTCCAGGGGTTCCTCATGGTGGGGACTGTTGGTCTCCCTTAGGGACACAAAGAGAGGTCACCATGCCCAAGGTGGTCAGCAAGACCCAGGCCCATCCCTGTCCCAGTGAAAGGTGAAAGAGCCCCAGACTTCTGTGGTTATAAAGAAAAAACAAAGACCAAGAGAATGATGTGGCCACTCTGGATTCCAGAAATCTAACCAGAAATCTAAATGCCAAAGAATGAATTAGGTGGATAAATTTAATCTCTCAGATTGGTTCAGGGACTCAGAACCTTGGTGGGCTTAAAGAAAAATATCACATATTTTTAATGTTTAGAATGACAAGGGGAAATTAGATCCTGTTCATCTACTAAATTTGTTTAGCTCCTATCAAAGCAACTAAGTTGTAAAATATAGAGACTGCATTTACAGAATGCCTTTTGAAGCAATGCTAGTCTAGAAGTTCAGGAAATACTGCCTTCTCTAAAAAGAATAGAGGGGGATGGTATGATCATTGGTGCTATCCACTATTAGTTCCAGTTCTCCTTCCAGGAACAAATGAAAACTGCACTTTAGTACCATGAAGTTAGGCATGGCCATGTGACTTGCTGTGGTCAAGGAAATATGAATGTAAGTTAAGCTTTAAACAACTAGTGCAAAATTTGCCACCTTTCCTTCCTCTCCCCACCACCAGGTGAGCAAACTACAACCCATACACCAAATCCAGCCCACTAACAGTTTTTATAAATAAAGTTTTATGGGAACACAGCCATGCTCATTCCTTTATATATTATCCATGTCTATTTGTGTACTACAATGGCAAAGCTGAGTATCTGCAACATAGACCATACAGTCTCTAAAATCCTAAGATATTTACCATCTGGCCTTTACCAAAATAAGTTTGCCACCCCCTAATCTGTATGGTGGGGCTTTTGACAGAAAACATCATGGAGCACAGCCCATGCTGGATATGACAGACATGTAGCATAAGAATGGAATAAACCTCCACTATTTTAAGCCACTGAGATTTTGAAGTGATTTTGTTGTCCCGGCATGACCAAGCCCAATCCTGACTGACACACATGGTAGAGAAGGATCTCTAACAAAAATATAAAAAGAGACAGTATACCCAGAATCTAAAATATATTGAAAGAAGCTCTCCAAACATTAATAATGGAAAATAGGCATATTTAGTGTCATTGACATTGTTCTTTTAACCAGGTGGGAAATAGCATGATCTTACATGCAAATGAGGCTATTTATCAGGTAAGCCAGACAAAGATGTGATATTTTCCCCCTAAAATCAAAATAAATTAATATCTGTATCTAAGGAAGGCCAGCCAGCTTTTAATCAGACACTGATTTGTTTTTGGAGAGGAGTAAAGAGGCTCATTACAGCAAATCCCAGGCATGCATTGATAAATTCCCAAACTTAGACTCTCATAAAACTCAGGAACACACTTCCTATTGCCTTCCACACTTCTGAATCACTGAGCCAGAGGCAGCTGCCTGATTTGTGACCTTCAGCTGTCCGCCATCCCTCGTAGATCATTTCCACCTAATAGAGCCTTAAAATTGTCATCATTTTCTTTACTTCAACATTTGAAAGAAACGTTAAAGATTGATCCACCACTGGGTTGGTTATTTTGGAACTTCCCCCAGCTGGTTAAGAAGAAAGTCATTGTAAATAAATGCAGCTTTCCTGGACATTTTAAATGGTAGCAATCACAGCAATTTCAGCAACCTAGAGGGGAGGAGAGAGGAGGTGAAGAGAGGATTGGATAAAATGGGCCATGGGCAATACATATCACCCCTAGGAAAACAAGGTAAAGCTTTTCCCAATTCCCTTGGTTTGAAAGTTGTAACCCCTATAGCTTGGAGCTTGGAGAAAAAGGAGCACTCCCTTCCCATGTTTTCCATCAGCCTTGATCTCACATCTGGCTAATCTAATGTGTCCCAAGGCAAGATGCTGAGGACTGAAGAGGTGTGGCTCCCTGTTGACCCTCTAGCAGTTTAGGGGTGGTCCCATTGGTCAAAAGAGACAGCAAGTATCCACATAATATCACTGCACATTAATAAGAGGCTTCAGTCAAAAAGACACTTGTGAACCTAGGAATCAATTCATCTGAAGCTGGGAGTGGGACAGAACGGGTGTCAGTAGTGTTGTGCTCAGTCCCAGGCATCAGCCTTTGGGCATTCTGTGAAGCAGCTCCATCCCCCTGATGCTATGGATTTGTGCTGCTCAGGGCTGCTTCATCCCAATTGAGCTCAGGATGGAAATTTTCCTAACTAACTAATTCTCCTAACTAATACAGAACTCCACATACCCTCAGGCTGTGACAAGTGTTCTCTACGGGCCCAACAGCTAATGTTAAAGAAAGGAAAGGTTTTCTCTTTGGCCATTAGTGCCAGCCTTCTCTGTGAAACCCTGCCTGATCCCTTCCTATCTATCCCAGGACAACAAGTAGGAATCAGCTTTCCAACTCCAGGCAGGAGTCATACGAATGGAAAAGAGCTTGGGGCCTTGGTTGAGGTGGTTGAACAGGTCCAGGATTTTTGTTTTGTCAGTTGACTGGGGTTGCTTGTTAAATTCATACACAATTTGTAACTAGGCAGCAGCTGAACACTGTGGAAAAACAGAAGTTCAAAATGGCCTCACTAAATTACAAGTGAGATCCAAAGCCACCAGCAAATGAAGGTTAATGGAGGGCCTCCTACCACATCTTAGATTAAGGGAGGAACAATTAAAACTGCCCATGGATTTGTGCTGCTCAGGACTGGTTCATCCCAATTCAGCTCAAACACTTTCAAACAGCATTTGAAAGTGCTGGCCATAGGTATGTACGGCAGAGGAAAATCTGAAGGTCTTAGTAGACAAACTCATTGAGCCAGCAATGTAATGGAAGTGTTAAGTAAGAATATAAAGACAGATATAATGAAATAATCATAAATTCATGCATTCTCTTATTGAACAGAATTACCAACTGCCTCCTATGCACCATGCATTGTGCGAGGATCTAGAGCAGGAGTCAATGAACTGGCACCTTCAGGCCAAATCTGGCCTGCCAGCTGTTTTTGCATGGCCCTTCACCTAAGGACAATTTTCACATTTCCATAATGTAAAACATAAAAAGGAGTATTAGCGTTTCAGAAAGAAGAGCTATGCAAAAAATAGAGGACATTGCCTATTGGCTTACAAAGCCTAAAATATTTACTATCTAGCCCTTTTCAGAAAAAAAAAAAAAAAAGGTTTGCTGACCCCTAATCTAGGGGTACAAAGGTAAATGAGAAATGACCCCTGCCCTCAGGGAACTCGCAGTTTGGCATGAATTCAATAATCAGTATCATAGTACTTTTTCCTTTCCAGGCTTCACAATTTAGAAGCAATACAGAAAATTTAAAGAAAGTTCATGGAAAGTTAGAAAGATTAATAAAAGAATGGAAATAAGAATCTATGAGAAAAGTTTAAAGGAATTTGGATTATTTATTCTTGAGAAAAGGAGTCTATGGGGAGACTTAAGAATAGTCTTCAAATATTTGAGAGGATATTATTAAGCAAAAGGCTTTTCCACTGTGGACATAAAGATTAATAGAATGTAGGCTAAAATTTTTTATCATACAGATGGAAGTATTTCCTGGAAGGCTTTTAAATTTCTACAGTGAATTAAAAAAAAAAATTCTACAGTGAATTGAGAAATCCATTTTCTTTAATCCTCTAAAACTAGTGTATTTTCTCATCTGTCTGGAGTTGTCAAGTATTGTTTGAGTGTTATCTGAGCTAAAGGTGGAGGTAGATGAGATGCCCTGCTATGGGCTACCTCTCTCATTCTTCCATTCAGTTGGGGCTTTTCAGAAGGAAAAAGTCTTATCTATCCCCTCCCCCAGGCCTCAATTTCCCCCTCTTACAAAATGAGAGCCCAAAATGCTATGAGTCTGTGATTTCTTGCACCAAAACTTTGAAATGATTCAGCACCTAAAAAAAGCAAAAGAGCTTCAAAGATCTCATCTCACAACAGAGAAGGCAATAAATGCTGCTTTAATCTTGATGTGAATAGAAAACCTTATAGTCAACCTTTGTTTTAATTTAAAGGTAACTACTACTTGGGAAAAAAACAGAATGTGTTCACTGGAGGAAAAAAGACCAAAAATAAAACTTGAATAAATGACTAAAAGTCATAAAAGAATAAAGGGTGAGGAGTGCCTGGATGGCTTAGTCAGATGAGTGTCTGACTCTCGACTAGCTCAGGTCATGATCTCATGGTTCATGGGTTCCAGCCTGGCATTGAGCTCTGTGCCAACCGTGTAGAGCCTGCTTGGGATTCTATCTCTCTCTCCCTACTTGTACTTTCTCGATCAAAATAAATGAATAAACTTTAAAAAGAAAAATGAATAAAGGGTGAAATGTCAAGAAGGCATATGCATAGAAAGATATAAAATAAGAAGCCAGAAGTAAGGATTGGCATTCCAGTTACATAGGGTTACAGGTTCCTCTTTCAAAGATGTACATACTTAGATTAGATTCGAATCCCAAAATCAACTACATGCTGTTTAAGAGAGCCATGGAAAACCAAATGACCCACCTATAAAAAAACTCAAGGATTTAATATGGAACTTGGTTAATGATATGCACACTGAAGCCTTTAGAGGTCAAGGGTAGTGATGTCTGCAACTTACCATGGGATGCATCCAAAAAATAAGATGGATGGATGGATGGATAGAGGGAAGAATAGAAAGATATTTTACAAAGGAAATATAGGGAAATATTAATTGTATAAACTAGGAAGTAGATATATGGATGTTTACTGAACAATTCTATATGTTTAAATTTTTTTATAAAAAAACTTCAGAGAAAACATTAAGGATTGGCCAAGAATAAACCAAGCAAGTGCATAGAGTAAGATTTCATTTTTTATTAATTCTATAGATGAATAAAGAAAAAGAAAGCATTAAAAAGAAGGCTTTTATTTGGAGTAGGCAGAATCTGAGTTATTTGGGCTTCTTTGCTCTGCTTTTTTCATGACTTTAATAATAATTCCAAGAGCCAAACTAGGAGGTCAATTTATTTTGATGTTCTCTGTCTCTGTCCAAATGTGACTGACAGTCCCTTGCTTTTTAGGGAAGGTCATAAAGAAGCACAGTTTAAAGACAGCTTTTAGGAACTGATGCTATTAGAGATTTCTTCCCTGATGCCGATTTATATCTAGAACTCTCCATACATAAGTAGAAGGATATTGGTCCTAAAATCAGATAGAATCATCACATTGTATCTATGCACATGTGAATTAAATACTGGCATTTAGCCAGAGAGAAATATGATATAACATTGGATATGTTACATGATATGACATAACCCTAAGTCTCCACTCAGATGTCTAGTATACACCTTACATGTATCACGTTCAAACCAGAACTCCAGATTTTTTATCTCAAACCTCCTTCTCCCATAGGTTCCCCATCAAAAATGGGGAAGTTTCTCTCGTCAAAACCCTTAACGCCATCTCTTTTCCTCTCTTTCATACCCCACATATGATGCAAATCCAATTGGCTCAACCTTCAAAAGATACCCAGAATCATATTGATTTCACCATCACCAATGTTAGATCTCTGCTGCCAACCATTATTTTTCCTTTTCTGGATTATGCAACAGCCTTGGAACTGGTGTCCTGGGTTTAACCCTTAGCCCTTCTAGTTTAGTCTTAACACAACAGCCAAACGGATCTTTTAGAATTATGTCTGATCAGGGGCACCTTGGTGACTCAGTCGGTTAAGTGTCTGACTATTGACTTCAGTTCAGGTCATGATCTAATGATTTGTGGGTTCAAGGCCCATGTCAGGCTCGGCGCTGACAATGCAGAGCCTGCTTGGTATTTCTCTCTCTCCTTCTCTCTCTGCCCCTCCCCCTTCTTGCACTATATATTATTTCTGTACCCATTCATTTTTACTCCTGACAAATAATGACAAAATAAATAAACATTTTTAAATATATATTTAAAAATTATGTCTGATCATGTCACTCCTCTTCAAAATTCTTTAGTGGCTCCCCATCTCAATCAGAGTAAACCCCAAAATCCTTCAGTAGCTTACAAGATCTGCTGCTATCTCCTCCAGCTTCCCCCTTGGCTCACTCAGCTCCAGCCATACTGGTCTCCATGCTGTTCCTTGAACTTGTCAAGCACACACAAATCCCAGAGCATTTGCTCTTCTCTTTGCCTGAAACTCTCCTGCTCCTGATATCCACATAGTTCACTCTCTTCCATCCTTCATGGATCTGTAAAACTACCACCTTACCTCTTAAACTTTCCCTGCCCACCCATATGGAATGGCAACACTCATACCCCCATACTCCCCATAATGCATACTTATTATTTTCCACAGAGCTTATCTTTTTCATACTTACTTGTTTCCTTATTGTCTGTAGCAACTGTCCCTCATACCTAAGCTCTGTAGCACCTGTTCCTCATATCTAAGCTCCAAGAGGCCAAAAGTCTTTGTTTCAGTCACTACTGTCTACTCAGAAATTTTTATTTTCTCCTCAATAACATTCGTTGAAGGAACATGAAAGTGCTCTGAAATGATAAAGCACTAAATACACAAGGTAAGGCATTATTATTATTTACAAGGGTAGACCAAAAGAGAGTCTTTAAAAAAAAAATCCCCAGTTTATTTTTCTCATGAATGTATCCTCTTTGTTGTGTGATAAGGCAATTCTTCCTCTACCATCTACAGATTAGATATTGCCAAATGTGGTCATGTGACACCCAGAGGTGATGTTCAAAACAGTTAACAACTTGTTCTTCAGGAACCCATCCAAATGGGTACAATGACCCATCAAAATAATGCCAGCTGAAACTAGCATGTACAGAGCAACATCAGCTTAGAGAAACTTATCATCAATGGTAGCTCTACTACAGTTATCTTTAAAAACTAGTAGGAAATAAAGCAATGAATTAGGAATCAAAAGAACCTTGGTTCATTGCCTCTCCGTTCAACTCAGGCTTTCTCAAATTGAGCACTATTGACATTTTGTGCCATATAATTTCTTGATGGAGGGAGCTGTCCAGTGCATTGCAAGATGGTTAGCATCATCCCTGGACTCTACCTACTATATTCCAGTACCATTTCCTCCTAGTTGTGACAAAAACGTCTCCAAACAGTGTTAAGCATCTCCTAGGGTTAAGAACCACCACTCCAATTCCTAGCTATGAAAATTGAGATAAATTAGTAAATCCCTGTGGGGGGTTAATTTCCTTGTTTCTAAAAGAAGACCAGTAATACCTAATGCATGGGGTAGATTTGAGGACTAATAAATAATGTAAATAACAAATACTTGGCAAATTTTACTATATTATTTCTGTACCCATTCATTTTTTACTCTTGACAAATAATGAGCTATTTATCTTGCTTTAATAAATGACTTTGGGAGGGAGAGGGCAAGATGGCGGAGAAGTAAGGAGCTCCGTACTTGCACTCGCGCCCATACATCACACAGAAAAGATCTGAAGCCATTGGAAACCTTACAAAACCTGAGAGATTGGGAGAAAAAAGACGCAGAATCCACTGAGAGAGCCTTCTAACGTGAGTGCGAACCGGGGAAGATAAAATCGGGCCG